>NW_022325876.1:0-10988 GCF_002776525.5 Piliocolobus tephrosceles | reverse complement strand
GGCTGGGCTGGGCCTCTGCCGCCCCCTGTGCGGGTTGTCCCGAGGGGGCGCCTGCAGCCCGTGGGTGGGGCGGGCGAAACCGCCCGGGTGGGTGCGAGGAGTGGCCGGGCTCGGCAGGTGGGTGTCCGGTGGGAAGCGCTGCGCGCCGGAGCTTAGACTTGCAGTTCTGCTTTCCGGAAAGCGCAAATCTTGTGCATGTCTACTTCGGGACCTTGTAAGTTAAGGGTCTCAACTTTGGGTCGTGTTTGATGGCTCTTGTGCCACTGAAAATGTGTCAGTGTTTAAGAGCAGCTGTACCAGTTTTTTTTTTTTTTGTTTTTTGGTTCGGAGTCTCGCTCTGTCGCCCAGGCTGGAGTGCAGTGGCTGGATCTCAGCTCACTGCAAGCTCCGCCTCCCGGGTTCTCCTGCCTCAGCCTCCCGAGTAGCTGGGACTACAGGCGCCCGCCACCTCGCCCAGCTAGTTTTTTGTATTTTTTTAGTAGACACGGGGTTTCACCATGTTAGCCAGGATGGTCTCGATCTCCTGACCTCGTGATCCGCCCGCCTCGGCCTCCCAAAGTGCTGGGATTACAGGCTTGAGCCACCGCGCCCGGCCATCTGTACCAGTTTTTAAAAATCAGACGGAGAGCTCAGCGCGCTGACCGGGCGAGGACGCCGGGACCTGTGCTTGCCTGTGCGCTGAGTGCCTCGAGGGCCGGGCTCGGCTGAGTCCAGGATGATGGTCAGGGTTATACTTCCCTGAGCCCTTGCTCTCTGAGTTTGTGAGTTTGTCTGAATGTGCCCTCTACGATTGCATCTTCGGAATCGGCCTTCTAGGGTTTTAGTTAATCAAGCTGAATTGGATAGGTTTCATTGCTTGGTTCTTTTGAATGAACTTACCCACCCACCTCCTTAATTATGAAGTAATTTTAAATTGCAGAGTAAAATTCTCAGTGGGAACCAAGTCGTTCAGCAATATTGATTTGAATTATGCCTGTAATTGTGCAATTTTCTCCTTTTTGAAATATTTATTAAAAACCTCCTTGAATTAAATGTGAAGATTAGTCATACTGCCGTCCTGTCAACATCAGAAAGCATGTAAACGTTCTAGTGTGTTGCTGTGGTTGGTGCTGACTGAGCAGAGACCCCTGCCGCATCTTGGGCTTTTAAGAGCTGCTTGGAGGGCGTCCACAGGCAGAAAGTAAAGCCCATGGTCAGTGAGGCTTTTTAGGCGAAACCTTAGCTTGTGATTGGAGAAAAGCAAGGGCTGGTGCCTTTGTCCTCAACCCAGATGGTGCCCAGTGTTCCTTCTGCAGCCTAAGACCCCGCCAGCGGCGGAGGCACCTCAGACAAGATGGCAAGATAGCAAAATTGAACCAAAATTTAGTCTTGGGTTTTGTAAAAGTCTTTTTATCTATGAAGTTAGCTTTTCCTATAGAAATTCTGCCTGCAAGCAGTATATTTATCGGCATTTCAGATAGGCTTTTATTCTTGAAGAATTGGAGTTTACAAAGGAACGGCATAGTCAAATTAGCAGAAAAAAAATTCATAATAGCCAACTGTGAAATGTGTTTGGAAAATAGATGCTGAGGACAATTTCAGTAAAGTCCAGAGAGAATTTTTTAACCTCATTTTGGCCAGTTCTGTGGTGTTTTGATCATTCTATATTTACAGCTGATTTCAAGTGACGAACTTTTCAGACTTATTTTGCTTTTGGTTTCTTTTTATGTCCCGGTGCACTGACACAGCTTGCAAACTGTTCGAAAGCAGTTTAATCAGAGGAAAAGTAAAACCAAGAAACTTAAATAATTACTGGGTTAACTGCTTACTTCAGGTGAAGTTTTTCAAATCCCTTAATATGAATAACCAGTATATGGGTTCTAGGACAAATTGATTTCTTTGAATGGATTGTTCTGAATGTGTTTAATCATGTTCTAGAAATACATTATTTAGGCCATTATAGTAGTAAACGTTTGCTTTGCTTCTTGGGATAAGTGTAACAATAGTGGCATTCCATTCTGCATTCTTCATGATGTTTTTGCTGATTTATTTGAAAAATTGTGACTTGGTTTTGATATGAAACCTGGATGTTAATATCAGTTGGGAGTCTCAGAGATTTTTCCCAAGGGTCTTTAGATAGGGGCCAAGTCCAGGATCCAGAGCCAGCCGACCTACTTGAATCCTCTCTGAGGTTCCGTCTTTCCGTGGGGTTAGTGGGTTTCTGTGGGTAATGTTTGAAACCTTTGGTGGTGCTCTTGTGAACCAGGGCTCACAGCCTGTGCACAGTAACCATGTGTGAACTGTATTTGTTTTTTTCTCCGAGAGGGATTCTCACTCTGTGGCCCAGGCTGGAGTGCAGTGGCGCTATCTTGGCTCACTGCAAGCTCCGCCTCCTGGGTTCACGCCATTCTCCTGCCTCAGCCTCCCCGGTAGCTGGAACTACTGCCATCACGCCCAGCTAATTTTTTTGTATTTTTAGTAATGATGGGATTTCACTGTGTTAGCCAGGATGGTCTCGATCTCCTGACTTCGTGATCTGCCCGCCTCAACCTCCCAAAGGGCTGGGATTACAGGCGTGAGCCACTGTACCTGGCTGAACTGTATTTTAAGTATCCGTTTTTAAAATAATAAACAGTAAAATTCTAGTGAGAATAATTACACGTAGTTGTAAAAGAATCAGTGAGTATACCACTGCCCCCAGTTCATTTTCCATGAAAGCAATTCCTGTTTCTGATACCAACTCCTGGTATTTGTAAGACCGCTGTTTCTTTAGCGGATGTGCAGGTGCATTTTTATCCGTTTTAGACTTCTTGCCTGGAGAGGGGATTTAGTTCACTACCCTACTTCTGCTTCTTCCTGATACGGTCATGCGTGTTTAGGTTCTTCGCTGGCTGCTTCTGTGATTGTATGGGTTGCACATGCAGATGAGTTTCTTGCTCATGATTTATAGTTGCATTTGATTGGATGAGGACCCCTCACTTTGGTAGATTGCGGGATTAATGTCTCTGCACTTCTTTCTTTTCCCCCTCCATCTCCTAATTCAGCCGTCTGAAATTACATATTGTTAAGCAAGGTCTAATATTCCTTTTATATGTTCCCCATTTTTTTCTTAGAGGAAATGTTTGATAGTTTCTCCTAAAAAAATTGATAATTGGCACACAAGACTACTCTTGTGATAAAACTAGTTTTCAGTTTTATCTAAAGACTGAAATTGGCTTAAAGTTGGGCTTTCAAATTCAAAACTCTGCCCCAGATTAGATTTAGACACAGAGGGTGAGTGTCCTTGTCCCCAGGAGGATAGCGTGATAATTTGTTCACGGTTGTGTTATGGGAGCTGCCCCTTTTAAGCTGGCTCTGTGTGTGTGTGGTGGGGGGCGGGCAGTGGGTATTCCACGTCAGCATACTGGAAAGAACAAATAAATATTTAGTGATCTCACTGTTTCTACTTACATTTGGTGTAATACACTGTTGTTATTGGTGCTGTTACCTGTGTTAATAGGGCAGTTTACAAAAGTTTCAAGAACATTTGTATTAAAATTATTTCAAAGACTTCTTTCTTAAAATATGATTTTACCATGTCAAAAATTATGTTAAGGTAGAAGAATATTTGTTCTTTCTCGTTCATTTTCTGAAAAAAGAAAAAACAAACTGAATTAGCTTATGTCAATGAAAACAGACTAGAAATTGGAGAAAGGGAGAATAATTTTTTATTCCACATAATAAGTAATTTCTGAATTGCAAATATTTCTAAATACTCGAAGGCATCTCTCACATCCCCTCTTCTGATTGCTGAGTGTATTTATTTCCTAAAGCTTTTTTTTCTTTTCTTTTCTTTTTTTTTTTTTTTTTTTTTGGAGACATTGTCTCGCTCTGTTGCCCAGACTGGAGTGCAGTGGCAGAGTCTAGGCTCACTGCAACCTCTGCCTCCTGGGTTCAAGTGATTCTCCTGCCTCACCCTCCCAAGTAGCTGGGGTTACAGCTGCCTGCCACCATGCCTGGCTAATTTTTAGTACAGATGGGGTTTCGCCATGTTGGCCAGAGTGGTCTTGAACTCCTGACTTCAGGTGATCCACCCACCTTGGCCTCCCAGAATGCTGGGATTACAGGCATGAGCCATCACGCCCAGCCCCTAAAACTATTCTTTATGATATTTCTGAGACTATTCAGTGGTCTTCTAAAATGCACCCAGCAGAATGGAAAATGTATCCTCTAAATGACTGGCCAACCTTAGCACATGGACAGTGTCACCTCTTACACACAGCCACTAAAAACTAAACACTAAAACCAGTCTTCTTGGGTAAAGATTTCTAAGATGGAAAATTTAAGCAGCAAGATGTGTCAAGTTGTAGACATTGGCCAGGAAAAAGCCAGGAGCAGCCAGGCAGGGGAGAGTGTGCATCCAGCGTCCTCCTGTGTGATGAAGGGATGACACCTCGTCCCTCTGGGCTGTCAGCTTTTACTGCTCCAGAATACAGATCTCCTGATTCAGTGTCCAGTGCCTTTTGAACTGACCTCAGGCCCTCATGGACGACTGGAACTGTAATGTGGAAAGGGCTATGATGGAGCCAGTTAAAATGCTTCATTATTTGCAAAATACCACATACAGTAATACGATATAGATGTCTTCCCCTTCTCCACTAAGTAGCATAAATTAAGACTTTAGAGAGGAAGTGTGCCTTTTTCATGTCGTATCTGAGTCAGTGAGTATCCTGTTTGGAAACAGGCTTCATCCTGGTTTTCTGGAGTGCCGAGTCGGGGTGGAAAGGAGGACCGGGGGCTCAGTCCTTCCTTGCCCCTTGGGCTGCCCTTCAGGGTTAAGTAGAGAGTCTCAGCTGAGCTCCCTGGATGCACAGGGGCACCTGGGAACATAAGAAGGGGAACAGTTTGCAAGGGGAAGTTTAAATTACTGTCCCCCATAGCATCTGTTCCTTCAGGACACTAACCCTCTGCATCTGTGTCTTCTGTGTCACCAGTGGCCAACAGTGTTGCAAACAGGAACCCGAGGTTTTCACTTCACTGTTGATGGGAACAAGAGGGCATCTGCTAAAGTTTCAGATTCCGTAAGTTCATGCCTTTTGTTCCATTATAAATGATTTTTTGGCTTGGGGGTAAGGATCTATACCAGTTTCTTTTCATATGAGTCATAGACATAAGAGAAAAATTTATCATAGGTATCCAATGCATGCTGAAATTATTTTCAGTGTAGTAGTACTTAACTGCAAGTACAAACACAAACATAGATGTTAGCATTTTTACTTATATCTCTTTTTTTTTTTTTTTTTGAGATGGAGTCTGGCTCTGTTGCCCAGGCTGGAGTACAGTGGCCGGATCTCAGCTCACTGCAAGCTCCGCCTCCCGGGTTTACGCCATTCTCCTGCCTCAGCCTCCCAAGTAGCTGGGACTACAGGTGCCCGCCACCTCGCCCGGCTAGTTTTTTGTATTTTTTTAGTAGAGATGGGGTTTCACTGTGTTAGCCAGGATGGTCTCGATCTCTGGACCTCGTGATCCGCCCGTCTGGGCCTCCCAAAGTGCTGGGATTACAGGCTTGAGCCACCGCGCCCGGCCGTTTACTTATATCTCTTAACGTATCTATAAACTAGATTTAAATTTAGATCAAATAAAGCAATAAATTAAAGTGAACAGTATCTGCTGTGATAGATGATAAAATTCCTACTGAAATTAGGACCGTGGGCCACTCAGGTGTGGGTTCCTTGGTATTCAGTGTGCCTGTTCTCTCTCTGTTGGAAAACTGAAACTTGCTGAGAAGTTCTTTTCTCATAAGCTCACAATAGCGACTGAATATTCCTTGGCACCTTCTCAGCCATAAGCACAGGCCCTGAAGTAGAGTTGTGGTCCCCAGTCTGATCCCACGCGACAGACCTTCTACCATTCATAGAATCTGATTGTCGGTCCCTTCTCCACGTGCGAATGTGCCCCCCTCTCCCCGCACTGTTCAGGGCTCAGCCCCGGGACAGGATGGAGGCCCTGTGTGCCTAGCAGGTGGTCCTTTTGTCTTTGTCAAGCTCCTTCACTGTAACAAGCGTCTTCGTGTTTGGCATAGTGGAGCACGTGATTGACAGGTGAATTTTTCTTTTCCAGATTTCTGCTCAGTATCCAGTAGTGGATCATGAATTTGATGCAGTGGTGGTAGGCGCTGGAGGGGCAGGCTTGCGAGCTGCATTTGGCCTTTCCGAGGCAGGGTTTAATACAGCATGTGTTACAAAGCTGTTTCCTACCAGGTCACACACTGTTGCAGCGCAGGTAAGAGAAAGGTGCCCCACCGTGCTCCCACTCTGTGCAGGTCCCACACAGCCTTGTGCTTTCTACCTGGGCAGCCTCCTGCCTTCTCCCCATGCTCCAGCCACATGGCCTCTTGCTGTGTCTTGCTCACTCAGCTTACCCTCTCAGCGGTCTTTCCCTGGAGCCTGTTCCCTGGAGACTTTGAAGGGCTGGAGCTTTGTTGTCACTCCTAGTTGGGACTCCAGTCACACTTGGGTTTTCTTTGACCATCTCGCCTACTTTCCTCCCCACCCACCCCCACCGCCCCAACACCTTAAGAAAAGGAGATCATCTAAAGAGGAGGAATCAGAATTTAGGGTGGGGAAGGAAAGGACAAGGGTTTTATTTGTCCCCGTGCTGCTGTCTTCTGGGACTCTCTGAGGAGTAAGACGGTGGTGGGCACACACAGCCAAAGGAAGTAGGGGTACAGGGGAGTGCGACTCTGAGTGTGGAGCTTATTACTTGGGAGGAAGCACTTCTGGTCTTTAACACATGCCCGTAAATGCCATTGGGAAGATTTGTTAATACCATTATCTGGAAAGATTTGTTGAGTACCTTTTCTGTGCCAGATATGTTAGGTAATAAGCATATTACAGGTAGCCTTTCCCTCACGGCTGCGGTCTGCCCTTCCTGGAGCTCCCTCTGTCTCCACCACACAGATGAGGAGACTGAGGCTAAGGGATTGAATCACTGGGCGAGCTGGGGAGGATTGTGACCCGGAATCTGTCGGGCCTCGCTGCTCCTCCGCTGAGGTCAGCCCTCGCTGGGAGTCACTGCGTGAGGAGTTGGCTTTCTCTGAATCCCCCAGTGGGTGGATTTGGGCCTGGAAGACAAAGCTGGGGCTCCTGTTTGTGGCTTGTAAGGAGTGGTTGGTGTTTCCAGGGAGGAATCAACGCTGCTCTGGGGAACATGGAGGAGGACAACTGGAGGTGGCATTTCTATGACACCGTGAAGGGCTCCGACTGGCTGGGGGACCAGGATGCCATCCACTACATGACAGAGCAGGCTCCCGCCGCCGTGGTCGAGGTAATGGGTGGGAGGCTCTGGGCGCCCTCGTGGTCTGTTTCTAGTCAAAAAGAGTCCTGGAAAGGATGTAAGCGATTGAGGCAGATGTGGCCGGCCGAAAGAATGGTGATGAGCAAAGCTCACAAGAGGAGTCATTTTCTGTCACGAACTATGCATTACACGTAACAAGAAGACTTCTCTTTGATGAAGTGTTGACATTTTCATAAAATAGGTTACTTTGGGTTTGCAGATTTGTGTTAAAGTTGTTCAGTATAGATGAGCTATGAATATCTTGACTCCTTCAAGGTAATAAGGTTTTTGTTTGTTTTTATCTTTCACAGCTGGAAAATTACGGCATGCCGTTTAGCAGAACTGAAGATGGGAAGATTTATCAGCGTGCATTTGGTGGACAGAGCCTCAAGTTTGGAAAGGGCGGGCAGGCCCATCGGTGCTGCTGTGTGGCTGATCGGACCGGCCACTCACTATTGCACACCTTATATGGAAGGGTAAGACTGCCCTGTGCCCACCTGAGACAGGACATGTAGTGCTGGGGCTTACGGTGACAGCGGGGAATGGGTTAGCGTGCCCAGTGAGTCCGCCAGAGATTATGTAAAAAGCAACAGAGAACAGCGGTGTAGGACACATGCAGCGACTGTTGATGTGAAAGGACGAGGCATGTGCTGTGAGAAGCTGTCTCTAAGGCAATATGTTATTTCTTGTATCCATTTTGGAAAGTTGAATTGATAATCTTATATACTAGGTTTTTAACTTGGGATATGTGATACTCAAATATAAGAAAAGAGCAAGCAGGCCAGGCACAATAGCTCACATCTGTAATCCCAGCACTTTAGGAGACCAAGGCAGGAGGATCACTTGAGACCAGCCTGGACAACATAGCGAGACCCTGTCTCTACAAAAAGTTTAAAAATTAGCTGGGCATGGTGGTACATGCTTGTAATCCCAGTTACTCAGGAGGCTGAGGCAGGAGGATCACTTGAGACCAGGATCACTTGAGACAGTGAGCCATGTTCATACCACTGCACTCCAGCCTGGGCAACAGGAGACCTGTCTCAAAAAATGAAAAAAGTATTTTAAGGCTGTTTTACCACCTCTGAGTTCCTGAATGGGTTGGTTTTGTTTGTTTTGTTTTGTTTTGCTTTGTTTTTGAGATGGAGTGTCACTCTTGTCATGCAGGCTGGAGTGCAATGGCGCAATCTCTGCTCACTGCAACCTCAGCCACCTGGGTTCAAGCGATTCTCCTGCCTCAGCCTCTTGAGTAGCTGGGACTATAAGTGCACACCGCCATGCCTGGCTAATTTTTTGTATTTTAGTAGAGACAGGGTTTCCCATGTTGCCCAGGCTAGTCCCGAACTCCTGAGCTCAGGCAGTCCACCCGCCTTGGCCTCCCAAAGTGCTGGGATTACAGGCATGAGCCACCACACCTGGCCATGGATTGTTTTAATGTTAATTGTTATCACTGGACAAAGACTTGAGGTGACAATAGTTACTGGGTAATCAGGGTCAACTTTGGCGTGGCCAAATAATATTCTGAATGGTATCGATTCAGAATATTCAACATTCTGAACTTTGTTGTTTTCTGATGAATGGAGACAGACCATTAATTTGCGAGTTGTGAGAACACCAGTGCCTTCTCTGTGGCTGAGTGCAGGGATGAGTGTGTGGTGGGAGGAGAAAGCAGGTCCGTCCGGAGCAGGAGCTGTCATGTGGGGAGCTGGCCCAGGCTTACGAGGGCACCTCGCACCGGCTGAGGGAATAGCAGGTCCAGGCGGGCAGCGCTGTCCAGTGCCTACCTTTCTGCAGTGCTGCAGTCTGCTTGTCTGCAACCATCCACATTGGGAACTGCCAGCCACATGTGGCTGTTGCTAATGTGGCAGGTGTAGCTGAAGAGCTGAACGTTTGATTTATTTTAATTAATTAAGTGGTTATGTGTTGCCAGCAGCTCCCACCTGGGCTGTGACCCCATGGTCTGTGGACCTCACTCTGGCATCAAACTCTGAGCGGAGCTGCCTGTGGCCACCAGACAGTGTGGAGTGCCTCTTCGGGTTGTGTAGAAATAGGAAATGTGTCACCAAAATAGGAGCTGTTGCTGCTGCGTTCTCTAGTGCACCTGCCTTGTTTGTGCTGCTCGGTGTGGAATGCCTCTCGGGCTCTGACAGTGTCCTTGACTCTGTTGCTGATCTCCTTGGATTTACCTGGTCCATTTGGATCAGGTTCTTTCACCTATTCACACGAGCAAATACCACCTTAAAACCTCAAAGGTTGGCTTAACACTTCTTGCCCTTTTTTTTCCTTTCTTTTAGTCTCTGCGATATGATACTAGCTATTTTGTGGAGTATTTTGCCTTGGATCTCCTGATGGAGAACGGGGAGTGCCGTGGTGTCATCGCACTGTGCATAGAGGACGGGTCCATCCATCGCATAAGAGCAAAGAACACTGTTGTTGCCACAGGGTAGGACTCTAATTTCTACTTATTTCATTTATAAAAATGAATAACTTTCATTTAGAGTTTCTTTGTTTTAATGAAAATAAAGGTATTATAGAATAGCGGTTCAGACACAGGCCTTGATATAACCTTGTGAGGGTGATGGCCTCTCCCAGCCGTGGTTCCTCACCTGTAAAGGGTAAGGACGGGAGCACCTGCCTCAGGCGGTGAGAAAGCATGGCCCTCAGTAGACCGGAATGGCTGCCATCAGGTTCACAGCTTACCTGTCCCAATTTTAGATGAGGAAACTGCGGCCCAAAGAGTCCCATGGGGTTTTTTGGCAAAATCCCTCTTGTTTTAGTGGGTACTGGGTTAATACTGATTCCTGGGATGGATAAGTCCTTCTTCTCCACATAATGAAAATAAGTAACTTTAATTTTATACACTGTCAGTTACTTTAACCATTTTCAAAGTTAGAAAGTGTCAGTACAGCAAAGGAAAAAATCAGCAAAACTACAGGTTGGGAAAAAATATTTTCCAAACCATATATCTAATAATATCTTTGTATCTAAAATAGAAAAAAAAACCCTACTAAAAACAACCTTCTAAACCCTACTAAAAAACAACCCTACTGAAAATGGACAAAGGACTTGAATAGATATTTTTCCAGAGAAGACAAACATGGCCAATTGATGTATGAAAAAATGCTCAACATTACTGAGCACCAGAGAAATGCAAATTAAAACCCCAATGAGACATCATCTCATCTCACTCCAGTTAGAATGGCTGTTACCAAGAGGACAAAAGAGAGCAAGTGTTGGTGAGGATGTGGAGAAAAGGGAACCCTGTGTGCTGTTGGGGGGAAGGTAAATTAGTACAACTATTGTGGAAAACTCTGGAGGTTCCTCGAAATTCACAGGACTACCATGTGCTCTAGCAACCCCATTTCTGGGTGTATATCCAAAGGGCATGAAATCAGAAGCTCAAAGAGACACCTGGACCCCCATGTTCATTGCAGCGTTGTTCACAGTACCCGAGATATGGAAACAACCTAAATATGTGTTGGTGTTTAATGAAAATGTGGTGTGTATACACAACTGAATATTACTCAGCTGTGAAAACGAAGGGAATCCTGTCATTTGTGACAGCATGGATGAACCCAAAATCATTATGTTAAGTGAAACAAGCCAGGCACAGAATGACAGATACTGCATGTCACTTATACGTGGAATCTAAAAAAGTCAAAACTCATGGAAACAGAGTAGGACAGTGGTTGCCAGGG
>NW_022325875.1:0-17198 GCF_002776525.5 Piliocolobus tephrosceles | reverse complement strand
GCTCAGACAGTAAGTATCATGCAGATATTCCAAAGTCTGAACAAGCCTGAAATCCGCAACACTTCTGGTTCCAAGGATTTCAGAGAAGGAATACTCTAGCTGTGTATTAAAAATGCACACACAGGAAAAGGTAGGCACATATACAAAGAAATTTAAACCATAATGGGTCATCTCTGGTTAGTGAGCTCTTATTTCAATCTCTCTGTACTTTCTGAAATGAGTATGTATTTCTTGAGAAATCACTAAAACTGGCTGAGCATGTTGGTTCATGCCTGTTGGGGAGGCCAAGACAGGTGGATCACTTGAGTTCAAGACTAGCCTAGGCAACGTGGCAAAACCCCGTCTCTACAAAACATACAAAAATTAGCCAGGCATGGTGGCATGTGCCTGGGAGGCTGAGGTGGGAGGATCACCTGAGCCAGGGGGAGGTTGAGGCTGCAGTGAGACAAGATCGACCCACCACATTTCAGCCTGGGCAACAGACATGAGACCCTATCTCAGAAAAACAAAAACAAAAGAAAAAACCCAAACCTGGAAACGTTAAAAATAGACTTGTGCTAAGCGAGTGAAGTGTGATTTCTATATATTATCAGGAAATGGCCTTCATGATACATCCTGAAAATGACCTACTGCCTGAATTACAGACACACTACATGATAGTGAGAGTCCAAAGGTAACTTCCACAGACACAGCTAAGTGATTATACGACTATCTCTTACAAGCTATGAAAAGCTTAAGGGTAAAAGCTTTCTATCTTCGTTATTTCTGAATCTTAATGCCCAGCGGAAATGCCACACAGGTGAACTGTGCTTGTGTGGAACAAGGCTGCAACCCCCCTACCACACCCTTGGCTGGCTGTTCCCAGGACACTGCTCACCACAACCCCTCCTCAATTTCTGCCCTTCCCTTCTCTGCTTGCTCAGTGCCCAGGGGATGCTAAGGGCTGCACCACATCACCTCAGCTCCCCTGCAGATGCTTCCGGTTGGGCCAGCCCAAGGGAGGAGAGGGGAGGGGTCTCTTCCGGGCTCCCTTGGCTTGGGACTGGTTTCTGGTAGTGGCTGTGTCCCCATCCCACAGACGCTGACTTTCTCCCTAAGTCCACAATCCTCCTCTCCTCCCCCGCCACCAGGCCTTGGACACTTGCTCCTGCCCAGTGACTTCCATCTGGCCCACACCACGGAGCAACCCTTCCTCAAGGCTCCTCTGAACCACTTGCAGGCACTGGATTCTGTTTCCAGCCAGAAGCCTGACTGCTGTCAGAGTGCCTTTTTCAGTGGTGCCTCAAATCTGTCAGGAGTTGATTTAAACCTGGCCTGCTCCTCCCCGTTCACCATCAGCAAGGTCAGCCCGCGAACCTGGGCGGGGCCGTGCGCGTTCTGGGCTGTGGTGAGAACGAGCTCCCCACTGACCTTCCCAGTGCTGACGTCCACATAGGACAGGGTGTGCTTCCTCCAGTGCTCCTCAAAGGGCTTCTTCTGTTGCCCCTGGATGGGCTTGGAGTAATCGTACTCATCAATCCGCACCTGAGGCCAGAAACACCATCACATATCTCATTACTCTAACAGAGCAATACAGAAAAAACACAGCAAACATTAAAATGATCTAAGAGACAGATGCCCTGGAACTCATTTCATTTCCACTTCAGCCCTGGCACCATCGACATTCAGAACCCACGGAGGCCACATGGCTGGCCAGGGGGTGTGCAGCCGGCCGAGTCCAGAGTGATCCGTGTCCGCACGTTCGTTCCCTTAGACATCCTTCATGTACCTCAGAGTTTACCAAATACTTTGTCTTTTTGCTGCATGCGCTGGGAGACTACCTACTACCTCAGTCTTTTCTTTCAGCCTGTTTTTATTTAAAAAAAAATTGTTTTTTCTTTTGAGACAGGCTCTCGCTATGTCACCTGGGCTGGAGTGCAGTGGTGTGATCACAGCTTGCTGGAGCCTTGACTTCCCGGGCTCAATCAATCATCCTGCCTCAGTCTCCTGCACGTACCACCACGCCTGGCTAATTTTTTATTTTTGTGTAGAGACAGGTTTCGCCATGTTGCCCAGGCTGGTCTAGAACTCTGGGCTCAAGTGATCTGCCTGCCTCAGCCTCCCAAATGCTGGGATTACAGGTGTGAGCCACTGCACCTGGCTTCTATTCTAATTAAAACTTGTTGTGACCAACTAAATTTATGCTACTGGCCAGGCCCAGTGGCTCATGCCTGTAATCCTAGCACTTTGGGAGGTTGAGGTAGGTGGTTCACTTGAGGTCACAAGTTCAAGATCAGCCTGGCCAACATGGTGAAACCCAGACTCTACCGAAAATACAAAATCAGCCAGGCATGGTGGCATGCGTCTGTAATCCCAGCTGCTTGGGAGGCTGAGGCAGGAGAATCACTTGAACCCATGAGGCAGAGCTTGCAGTGAGCTGAGATTGCGCCACTGCACTTCAGCCTGGGGGACAGTGAGACTACCTCAAAAACATAAAAATAAAAATAATAAATTTATTATTATTCTGTATTCTGGCAAACACGGATTCATATACTTTGCAGGAAAGACTCTTAATATGTACAAGGAGGCAAGAGCAAGTTCCGAGCAGTGATTACAGCCATCAGCATATTCTAGTGGAGGGTAAATCGGTAAAATTTCATGGTGAATAAAAATGCTTTCCCACTCACTGTGTTCAGCTAACTGGAAAGGCCGCCAGCAGCCGCCCAAACACGGTCCTGAACCAGCCTGTGTGCCTGCCTTGTAGAGCCTTTGTCCTTTGGCTGATGTGGTTTATCCTGAACTTGCATTTGTGCCCCAAGCTTCCCTTTCCGTGTTTTTTTGCTATCGTATGTGAAAAACTCTTACCAGGCAGAATCCAACATGTGTGCTCTGCACAAAAATCAGTTCACCTGAAGAACAAGTGAGCACAGGGCAGGCTCTATAATACCTTTTCCAAACCACAGGGCAGGTCTGAAACGGTGGCTTACTCGTTATTTAATAAACTGGCATTTCCACCACAGGGCAGGTCTGAAATGGTGGCTTACTCGTTATTTAATAAACTGGCATTTCCTCCTTAGGGCAGGTTTGAAATGGTGGCTTACTCATTATTTAATAAACTGGCATTTATTTCCTGGTCATGCCACTCTGGCTGCACTTCTAACCTTGGCCTTCTAACAGCAAAGCACATTGGCTTGGAGATGCCACTGCTGGCATCAGTAGACGCTGACCCAAAGCAAGGAAAAGGTCACAGTGACCCAGAGGATGGCGGGAACCCAAGGATCAAAGTTACCAGGGGGAAAAAGGCATTTTTTGGATTTACTTTTGGGGAAATGAAATAAAATGCAGAGAAAATGCAGGGGTGGGGCTGAGTCCCACCAGGTGGGAGGAAAAGGCAGGTGCAGGTGGGTGTGGCGAGAAAGTGCACCTTGTAGTCTTCCCTGGCGTGTGCGCCCCGTGACTCCTTCCGCGCCTCTGCTCCGTAGATGGTCTGCAGCGCACACAGCATCAGGTTCTGCAGCTCCAGGGTCTCCACCAGGTCCGTGTTCCAGACCATTCCTGGGGACACAAAAAGTTCCATCAGGGGCAGGTGGGACCCAGTCACATGGGCCTTCTGAGCTGTCAGCCTGGGCCTGCTAGTCCGTGGAGCCACTGGTTGTGGCTTTATATCTGTGGGCCAGGACCCATCTGGACAGCAAGCATGGAACTAAGTTAGCACTGATGGGATATACACCAGCCCACCCTGCAGAAGGCAGGGCCCAACACTGTACAAAGAGCCCGCTGTCTGCTCACCCCGGTCAAACGTCTTCAGGTGCTTCAGGTCTCCGTAGAGCTTGCTGATTTTCCCACAACCTTCTTGCAACACGCTTCCCACACGGAACACAGCAGCATGATTTTGCATTGACTGTGGCACAAAATATTATTTGTAAACTTTTAATCCATACAAGTAGCCACACCAAGAACTGCTTAACTTTTAGACTTAACTGTTGTTTTGCATTTCAGTTGAAAGTTACCTAAATTAAACAGAAAAATTAGGAAATTCAGACTATGAGTTTATTACTCTGAACTTAAAAATGAAGTTTTGACTAAAGCTTCTGAATAGATGTTTCTATTACATACACATCTTAGACCCAGACACATCCTTTCCAGTGGGATACAGCCAGGGTCCAGGACTCCAAGCAGACTGCCTGTGAGGCACCATGTTCCACATGGCTCCACAGTCAACCAGGCAGTGCTGCCTCCCCACACCCCTGGCAGGACTCCTGACGTGGGGTCTGGTGGTGAATGTGACACAAGCCAGCAGCCCTGTGGTGACACACACTAGGGGGAGCTGAGCAGAGTCCTGGTGATGGTGGGGTTGGAGCCGAAGGTCTTCAGTGAGAGGGAGGGGTGTGGGTGGCTGGGGCCCTTGGCCCATCTGGCTACTGTCTTCTGCCTATTTTGTAGAAGCTTCTTATACACTGACTTCCTTCATAGTTTTACTGTGGCAAGAAACGTGCCACGCAGTGGACCTGAAGTTTACTGTAGGTGTGCTGGGAACCAGGCGTCAGCTTTTGCTTCCTGTGGGACAGAGAGGCAAAACCTCTGTGATCCCTCCTCCTCCTTGCTTCTCCCTCTAACTCTGCTTTGCTCTACTGACCCTAATTGTCTCTTCCTCTACCAATGCACCTTCATGGTTTAATTTGGACATTTCATCTGATTTTCCTTAGACTCATACATAATCATGACACTGCAATGCACATCAACCTAATGGTTTTTCAGGAAGAACAAATGAAAAAAGTTGCATCTCAGAATCTAGTATTACATTCTTTCATGTCCTTTAGCAGCCACGTTTTCATATCCTTTCTTGTATTTCTGGTTACATTATTTCAAGGAATTTTTAATTTTTTGTTTGAAATGTGAATGAGATATTTACTGATGTCTGAGCAGATTACTGCTGGCACATTGCAAAGCTACTGATTTTTAGATACAAATCTCTTATCCAGACACCTTACTGCATTCTTGTTTTGTTTCTGTTAGTTTTTCAGTTTATTCTCTGGGAATTTTTTGGAAATTATGTCTGTGAATAATAGCAATTTTATCTATTCCTTTTCAATATTTACTGCCAGGACCAACCCGGTTATGGAGACCCTAACCCAGCAGCGCTAGAGGAATTAAAGATACACACACAGAGCTATAGTGCGTGGGGTGGGAAATCAGGGGTCTCACAGCCTTCAGAGCTGAGAGCCTCCAACAGAGATTTACCCACATATTTATTGACAACAAGCCAGTCATAAGATTTACTCAAAGTATTCCTTACGGGAAACAAAGGGATGGGCTCTGGCTAGTTATCTGCAGCAGGCACACGTCCTTAAGGCACAGATCGCTCATGCTACTGTTTGTGGTTTAAGAAACCCTCAAGCGGTTTTCCGCCCTGGGTGGGCCAGGTGTTCCTTGCCCTCACTCTGGTAAACCCACAACCTTCCAGCATGGGCATCATGGCCATCAACAGTATGTCATGGTGCTGCAGAGATTTTGTTTATGGCCAGTTTGGGGGCCAGTTTATGGCCAGATTTGGGGGCCTGTTCCCAATAATTTACCTCATTTCTTTTTTTGATTCTTACTATTAATAGCCAGAGTCAGCAGAAAAATCCTTCCCCCAACGAAACACATTTCCACGAGCACAGGAAGCTCTGTTTGTTCAGTGCTGACTCCAGCATCTCACGGAGCCTGCAACACAGCAGACACCAAGACACACCTTGTTTGGTGAGAATGCTTCTATTATTCTCACTTCAAACTGTCTCACGGATTTGCCATTTCTGTATCCTAAGGCATGTTCCCACTCTCTAATGCAATGGTTCCTTCTCTCACAGCTGGCCTCCAACCCTACAAAAGTACTGCAAGGCATTACTCAGCCTTCTGTGCCTTAGTCACACTGTTCTTCTCACCGTTCCACAAAGCCTCCCTCAAGCCCAGCCTCACTTGAAGACTGAAGGGCACAGGCCTGTGAAAATGTCAGCAGGGAACCTGTTCTCTTGTGTCTTAACACCATATGCCTTTCAGAATAGCACTAAAGCAATGGACTTCTTTTTAGAAAATACGCAGAAATTCTTGCAAATAGTAGACAGGAGATCTCATTCATCGACAAGAATCCTTGTTATTAGAGGAATTCAGTTTCTCAGACTGACTATATATCAAGTTCTCCACAGCCCTCTGTGGCTAATGGCTGCCATACTGGACGGCAAACACTCGGAACATTTCCATTGTCACAGACGGTCCTACTGGACCGACTCCCAGCAGCACAGGCCGCACAGATCGGTTTCCACCCGCCGCCCACTCTCCCTTGCTTCTGAGTATATTCAGGGGCAGCAACAGGCCCAGCTTAAAGACATTTCCAAGCTGCTGGAAGCCAGGCATGATGACATGATCAATATGTGGGCCTGAGATGTAAGTATTGTGTTGAACTCCAGGAAACCTGCGAAGAGAAAGCTGCCCCGCTGGGGACTGAGCTTCTCCGGCAGTCCTGCTGCTCCCTCTCCTCCACACTGTGACTCATCCACGACAGCCAGCGATGGTCAGGGCACGGAGGTCACGCCCAAGCACACACGAGCGAACCAGAGAAGGCCGTCCTGGATGCCAAGCAGTCACTAACTCTGCCCTAGCCTGCTGACCTTCTGTGTGGAAAAGTGCACTTCTGTGTAGTTCAGGGCTCCTGGTCTCTTTCATGTTCTTGATACGGTGAGGAGTACGTCCTACTGCTGTTTACCTCGATACTGGTGCAGCCTCGCATGTTTATCGCAGCACTAGTCACAATAGCAAAGTCTGGAATCAACCTAAGTGCCCATCAATGATGACTGGACAAAGAAAATGTGGTACATAAACACCATGAAATACTCAGCCATACAAAAATAATGCAATCATGTCTTCTGCAGTCACGTGGATGGAACAGGAGGTCACTATCCTAAGTGAAGTGACTCAAGGTCAAGTGTCACATTCTCACTTGGAAGTGGGAGCTGAATGGTGAGTACACGTGGCCACACGGAGTGGACTAACAAAGACTGGGGGCTCCAAAAAGTGGGAGGGGTGGGGATGAGCAATTACCTGCTGGGTACAACATACACGACTTGGGTGATGGATACATGAAAAGCCCAGACTCCACCACCTCATGGTTCATCCACACAAACTGCACCTGCATCCCCCTAAATCTATTTTTAAAAAAACAAAACCAGTGCAGGGCCAGGTATGCAGCCAGCCTGCTCATTCCAGAGTGAGTCCAGGCTCTTACCTTCTGCATGCTGAGTCGAAGTTCCGATGTTCTTATGCTTCCGTCAGCAAATCTCAATTTGTCAAGATTCATGACAGATTCTTCCCCAGCATTTGGTTTAATTGGAGGGACTTTATCTCCTAAAACAAAAAAAAGGTTGAATTTAACTTTTTAAACCATTTTAAAAAACCAAATGGATTTAGAATGACACAAAAATACGTAACACAGTCACTCAAGGAGCTTGGAAACTGCGAAAGTCTCCTCAGCTAACACACTGCCAGCCCACCCTACATCTGAGGCCACCTGTTGAGTTGGGGCCAATTTTAAAGAACATACATAAAGGCAAAATTGTTGGCACACAGTAGATATCCATTAACTGATCTTAGAGTGAATAAACTAGAAATCATCTCTAAAATTAAAAAACTAACTGAAGGCCGGGTGCGATGGCTCTCGCCTGTAATCCCAGCACTTTAGGAGGCCGAGATAGGCGGATCACTTGAGGTCAGGAGTTCAAGTGCAGCCTGGCCAACGTGGCAAAACCTCGTTTCTACTAAAAACACAAAAATTATCTGGGTATGGTGATGTGCGCCTATAATCCCAGCTACTCGGGAGGCTGAGGCATAAGAACTGCTTGAACCCGAAAGGTAGAGGTTGCAGTGAGCTGAGATCGCACCACTGCACTCCAGTCTGGGCAACAGAGTGAGACCCTGTCTTAAAAAAAAAAAATTAATTGTATACAAATTTTTATACATTAAGTGTATATAAACGTCACTCCACTAAGGGAAAAAAAACTTTCCAGATGGTGGTCCTGAGGGACCGGCCACCCCACTGTCCTTCGCATAATGGGGAGGAAGGTGGTTGCTGTGTGCTTGAGAGTCACCTGCTGATTTGGACTCTTGTGTGCTCTCACCTACACTTCAAGATTTGCAATTTTTTTTTTTTGAGATGGAATTTTGCTCTGTAGCCCAGGCTGGAGTACACTGGCACCATCTCGGCTCACTGCAACCTCCACCTCCTGGTTCAAGCAATCCTCATGCCTCAGCCTCCAGAGTAGCTGGGACTACAGGAGTATGCCACCATACCTGGCTAATTTTTGTATTTTCAGCAGAGATGGGGTTTCACCATGTTGGCCAGGCTGGTCTCAAACTCCTGACCTCAGGTGAGCCACCTGCCTCGGCCTCCCAAAGTGCTGGGATCACATGTGTGAGCCACTGTGCACAGCCAAGATTTGCAACTCTTGTGTTTCTAAGATGTCTTCAAAAAAGTTATTTAAAAAAGTTTTAAAGTTTTTAAAATAACTTTACTTAAACATATTTATATATATATTTATATATATATATTAACTTTATTTATATATATTTTCTTCAACAGGTAATACATGCAGAAGGTAGGAGGTATGAAATGCAGGAGTCAAACAGGCCCCGCCCCGCCCACCGCCTCCCCAGGGGACCAGGATGTGGGTCTCTTGAGGGCCTGCTCAAATGCTTCTAGGCTTGCTGCTATTTCTTTTCCTTTTGATTATAATGCTTTAAAAATTGATCATTCAGTAAAATTGACTTTTTTCTTTCAGTGGACAGTTCTACAATTTCTTTTTTCTTTTCTTTGAGACAATGTCTCCTCCCTCTGTTGCTCAGGCTGGATGCAGTGGTGTGATCTCAGCTCACTACAACCTCCGCCTTCCAGGCTCCAGCAATCCTCCCACCTCAGCCTCCCAAGTAGCTGGGACTATACTGGTGTGAGCCACCATGCCCAGCTAATTTTTGTATTTTTTGTAGAGACAGGGCTTTACCACCTTGCCCAAGCTGGTCTTGAACTCCTGAGCTCAAGCAATCTGCCTTCCTCGGCCTCCCAAAGTGGTGGGATTATAGGCATGAGCCACTGCACCCAGCCTCAGTTCTACCAACTTTAACACATGTATAAATGCATGTAACCACTTTGGGAGGCTGAGACAGGAGGATCACTTGAGGCCAGGAGTTCAAGACCATCCTGGGCAACACAGGGAGACCCTGTCCCTACAAAATATTTTTAAAAATTAGCCAGGTATGGTGGCGTGCACCTAATCGTACCACTGCACTCCAGCCTGGGCGACAGAGGGAGACTATCTCTAAAAAATATATATATGCATGTATTCTTTTTTTCGGGGAGTGGGGGAGAAGTGGTGATGCTACAAGCATTTTTTCTTTCCTTTTCATTTTTAAAAATTAAAGCACAAAGATACAGTAAAATAAACTCATCATTTTTAGTGTAGTTTTTCAAATTCTGGTACACAGAGAGCTGTGTCCGTATCAGGAAACAGTCTCTGGCAACCACCAATCCCTTTTCTTCCCTAGATGTGCCTTTTCCAGAATGTCGTATCAAGAGAACCACAGGTGTGCAGCCTTTTGAGTCTGACTCCACAGCATTCTGCGTGAGATGCTGCATGCGTGACCGGTTTCTCAGATGTAAAGTACAGGGTATTCTTACAAAATGTTCTTTTTTTGCATTTTCAGAGAAAAAGAAGCTCAAAATTTCTACATTGCTCTGAGAGAAGTGGTATCAGTCCTCACTGCTACAAAGTGCAGGGCTATGGAGTGAGACAAGCACAACCTGTGGCATCAGGAACGATGGACCTGAACTCCACCTTCGCCCATGATCAGCTGCGACTTGGGGTAAGACGCCAGCTCTGCGTGTGCTGGCCTCCCGAGCTGTGGTCAGATCCAGAGACAGTGTGTCTGAAGTAAGCTACCTTTTTAATACTCTCCATACCTTTCTAACTACAGATATAAAAGCAGGCATGTTTATAAGTTATGGCAGTCCTAGTTTTTATTTCACTTGAATCCATACAAAAACCACCTGTTCTATAAACTCAGCAGAAAGGATGCCAAACAGTTAACACCAGAGAAAGGTAACGGGAAGAATGTGGGCCTGGGGTCCCACCATCCTTGCCACACAAACATCCACCAGTGCCTCATCCACCTCACACTGTTCTGAGCACACGAGGCTGGATAACCACCGTGAAGATCTCTGGAGGTGGGAGCGATACTAACTGTCCCGTTCTTAGTGCACATGAGACTCACACTCCCACACATGGTATTTGTTCTCCTACATTATTTGACGCTACCATGAAAAGAAAACCAGCAAGTGAAATCCAATCTGTCCGTAGAGGGTGGGAATCCTGTTCACTCTAAGTCGTCCCCTCTCCTCTAATAGAGGCCAGCTGTACTTTGTTCTCAGAATGGCCTAAAGTATTTTCCTAAGTACCAAGTTACATATTCGTTCACGCCAACTATTTAAAAAATTTCATTGCAAATAAGTGATTTTTATCAGGCAAGTAATATGTAATGAACTTCCCCTAAAAATAACAACTTCCTAATAGTGCTTTTTCTAAGCAGAACATGACTGCAAAATAATTTTTTTAAAAAAGAAACCCCAAAAATGTCACCTTAACTGTTAAGATCCCCAACCAGCCTCTATCTAGTCTCAACATTACCACCATATAACTTCCGGATTTCTCAGTTTAATCCCTTCTAGGGGAAAAAACCCAGACTACCTCTGTATGACCACTAAGCAAATTTCCAGCAACAAATTGAGGTTTTGTGACCTGGCTGGGTGCAGTGGCTCATGTCTGTAATCCCAGTACTTTGGGAAGCTGAGGCAGGACTGTTTGGGTCTAGTTCAAGACCAGCCTGGGCAATATTGTGAGACCCTGTCTCTACAAAAAAAAAAACTTTTTAAAATTAGCCAGGTGTGGTGGTGCACATCTGTAGTCCCAGATACTTGGGACTCTGCAGGTGGAGGTGTTGATGACTGCTCAAGCCTGGGAGGTTGAGGTGGCTAGGACTGTGCCATGGCACTCCAGCCTGGGCTGACCTGTCTCAAAAAAAAGAAAAACGACTGTAACCTCCTGCGCCTTCTCAAACAGTCTGGCTCCTGAAGAAAACACTTACCAGGCCTATATGACTCTTCGATGCTCAGGGCACATGCCCGACCAAAGACAACCAGGTCCGAGAGCGAGTTTGCCCCAAGCCGGTTGGCACCATGTACCAAGGCACAAGCGGCCTCTTCACAGGTGTACAGGCCGGGCACAATCTGATCCTGGCCATTCACATGCCTCAGGACCTGTGGAAAGGAAGATTCAGGTGAAATGTCAAGGTGCCCATACCTCCACCAGGCCACCTCCCCCAGCAGGGTGTCTGTGCTGCAGACCAGAGAAAGAGAGGGAAGTAGGCCAGGCGCGGTGGCCATACCTGTAATCCCAGCACTTTGGGAGGTTGAGTCGGGTGGATCACCTGAGGTCAGGGGTTCAAGACCTGCCTGGCTAACATGGTGAAACCCCGTCTCAACTAAAAATACAAACATTAGCCAGGCATGATGGTGGGTGCCTATAATCCCAGCTACTCAGGAGACTGAAGAATCGCTTGAACCTGGGAGGCGGAGGTTGCAGTGAGCCAAGATCGCGCCATTGTGCTCCAGCCTAAGCAACAGAGCGAGACTGCATCTCCAAGAAAAAAAGAGGGAAGGAAAGACCATATCTCAGAGGGAGGTAAGGACCATAGCTCCTCTTCTTCAGAGGGAAGCTTCCGAATGTATCCCCGTTTCCCTTGCCCCAAGCACCTGCTGTGACCAGATCAGAGGACCCCCAATGTTGGCATTTGCGACTGGGTCCCACATTCCTGAGGCCCTCACCACCTGTGCCCTGATGCTGTTACAAGTAGGTCAGAGGACCCTCAATGTCGGCACCTGCGACTGTCCCCGTGTCCCACGTTCCCGAGGCCCTCACCACCTGCAGAGGACCCCCAATGTCGGCATCTGCGACTGTCCCCGTGTCCCACGTTCCCGAGGCCCTCACCACCTGCGCTCCGGCTCAGACCCGGGAGCACGGCAGGTGGAGGAACATCAGCAGGCGACACTGATGTTCCAGACTCTTCTACCTGCCGTTCACCTCTTCATCTATGCAGGGAAAGTAACAGCTGCCGCCCACCTTGCCCAACAAGGAGCCTAAGTGACCGACCAGCTCTGTGTGAACCACAAACCACTCAAAGGTAGGAATTAGAAAGATCCCTCAATGTACAAGATCATTAGAAATAACACGAGATCATATAGGAAAGTAATTATAAAATGGAAAAAGCTGCAAATGATGTATCTATGACAATTTACTAAGGAGGAATAAATTATTAAGCCCCCTCCATCCTCCAGTAATAGAAATTTAAAGTGCAATCTAGAAAACAAGACAGTACTTTCTTGAAGAAAATGTCTTTTCCTCTAAGATCTAAAGAGACAACTGCGAGGTGGGCCCCGTTGTCCCAGCCTTCTTTCCAGCTGTGGGAGGGGAGCCAGCACCATCACCTGCCCCTTGTAGTTGGTGGGAATGCCGCCCATGTTATAATGCACGGTGGGGAGGACAGGGATCGGCTCCTTCGTGACGTCCACACCAGCGAAGATCATGGCTGTCTCTGAAATGCTGGGCAGGCGCGTGGCCAGCTGCTCTGGAGGCAGGTGGTGCAGCTGCAGGTAGACGTGATCTTTCTCAGGGCCACAGCCTCTGGGAAGACAGAACACCACCACATAAGGCAGAGAACGGCAACGGCAGGAGACCTGAGAATACGTCATCTTGGAAGCCTGTGAGTTTCAACATGTTTTGATACTGAGGAAAATTTCCCCTCATTTACGGTCGCCTTCTCATCAAATCTTTTCTAAGCATCTACTGTGTGCCAGGGACAATCCTAGGTGCTGGGACACAGCTGAGACCCAGAACAAAAACTCTGCCCTCCCTGAACCCACACTCATCTCAGGGATCACAGCCTGCTGCGGCTGTCCTTGGTAAGTGTGTTAGAAAGGGCTCCATGCCAAACACAGTCGTCCCTGCGTATCTGTGGCAGGTTGGGTCCAGGACCCCCATGGATACCAAAATCCGTGGATGCTCAAGTCCCTAATATAAAATGGGAGAGTATTTGCATATAACCTATGCACATCCTCCTCTATACTTTAAATCATCCTCATTTAAAGTTTTACATTTAAGCTTTACAACAACTCCAGGATTACTCATAGTACCTAATACAATGTAAATGCTATGTAAATAGTTGTTACACTGTGTTGTTTAGAGAACAATGACAAGGAAAAAAAGTCGGCATATTTTTAAGGATGCAATTTTACTTTCAATACATAGCTGGTTGAAACCACACATGTGGAACCAACGGTACGGATGGCCACCATATTCCAGAAAAATACTTGACTTCTCTGTTTTTGTTTTTTTTTTCCTTGAGACAGAGTCTTGCTCTGCCGCCCAGGCTGGAGTGCAGTGGCGCCATCTCGGCTCACTGCAAGCTCTGCCTCCCGGGTTCACGCCATTCTCCTGCCTCAGTCTCCCTAGTAGCTGGAACTACAGGCGCCCAGCATTACACCTGGCTAATTTTTTGTATTTTTAGTAGAGACAGGGTTTCACCATGTTAGCCAGGATGATCTCGATCTCCTGACCTCATGATCCGCTCGCCTCGGCCTCCCAAACTGCTGGGATTACAGGCGTGAGCCACCGCGCCCGGCCTGACTTCTCTGTTTTTTTAAATATAAAAATGTAAAACCTCCAAAGGCCATACCAGCAGATATTACATTAAAGAACAGGGTCAGGAATGAAAGAGCTGCAAACTGTTTCACTGAAAGCCAAGTAACCCACACCCTTTGAAAAGCTGCCGAAAAACACCTGTGGGCATCAGACGCGACACCCAAGGCTCACGACTTCAGGTGGCGTGTGCGTCTCTCTCTCCCGCACTCTGTCACATACTGATCCACACTGAGAGAAACTCTGTTCCACAGATCTGAGAAAGAAACTGGCTAAAATTTTCAAAATGTAGGTCTTTAAGAAAATACCACAGACTAACAGATGCCTGTCAGCAGCTGAGAGAGGTGGCTGTGCACGTGTGCCTGCACACGAAGGTGAGGGCGAGCGGTGCTGGAACTCACAGAAGCAACCCCAGCCCGCGGTCCCGCTCAGACAATGCAGGTGGCAAATCACACGGACCTTCCTTCGCGGATCTCCAGAGTCATCGACCGAGACACCACATCTCTAGACGCCAGGTCCTTCGCCACGGGGGCGTATCGCTCCATAAACCTTTCACCTTGACTGTTAATGAGAATGCCTCCCTCTCCACGACATCCTTCTGTAATGAGACAACCGGCACCATATATGCCTGCAAAAAAACCCAAACATTTATAACCTAACAACTGCTAGGACTCTATTTCAAATGCATTATTTTTTTCAAGATATTTTTTGGGGGAGAGAGGAAGAAGATATGCAGAAGGCATTATATGCAAAACTGAACAGAAGAACAGTTAAGATACAGTAGAAAGTCTGGATAACAAAAAGCACTGACAAGGCTGACAGCTGCAGCAGAGGTTGGGGCAGAGCAGTGTCCCCAGCGAGGAGAAAGGCCAGCCTGCAGACCTCTGGCCGATACTCTGATTACAGCCCAGTGTACGCTGGATGCCTCAAATTTTGTTTTAATTTTTGAACATTCTTTTGCACTTCTGATACTGTGGTGACTAGTTAAGGATACCAGCTTGGAGAATTCATATCTAAATTACCCAAACAGTGGCAAGGACAGTAATAATGATTATTTTAGTTAATATTAACACTGCACTTGCTAGGGGCAGTTCTAGCTGCTTTCCACATGTTAACTCATTTAAATCTTACAACAACTCTGGGTAGTACTACCCCTTTTCTCAGGGACAGCAAATTAACGCTTGGTAACATCCAGTCATGCAATTGAGGACACAGCTCAAACCCAAACCTGGGCAGTCCGGCAGTCTGTGCTCCAAACAGTGGCTCTGTGACTTCTCAATGAGATGAGAAACAGGGCATGCCTAGCTCTCGAATTTTAACAAAGGAGATCAAAAACCCGAAACTAAACGTATTTCAAAAGCTACAATTTTTATTAGTACACAAAAAGGGCAATCTTGCTTTTAAAACGAGAATGTGATTCTTGCATCTCACCTGTCTTTTGATTTTCTAAGTTTCAATGCTCTTTTTTCTGTGGATTACTTCTCACATATTGAAGACAAAGCATGAGAAGTGGAGCTCTAAACAAATTACAGAGGGAATTCAGGGGCTCAGTGACATTTTATTGATTAAAAAAAGTAATAAAAAATACAACAGACCAGGTGCAGTGGCTCATGGCTATAATCCCAGCACTCTGAGGGGCCGAGGCAGGAGGATCGCCTAAGCCCTGGAGTTTGAGACCAGCCTGGGCACAACGGTGACACCCCGTCTCTACCAAAAACAAAACAACCCTCAAACATTAGCTGGGCATGGTAACACATGCCTGTAGTCCCAGCCGTTTGGGAGGCTGAGGTGGAAGGATCCTTTGAGCCTGGGAGACAAAGGCTGCAGTGAGCCAAGACTGCTCCACTGCACTCCAGCCTGGGCAATAGAGCAAGACCCGTCTCTAAACAAATTAAAAACAAAAACCTACAACAAATTCATTTCTTATTTTCATCTCTTCCAGGGATCAGAAAGCTGACACTGACAGAGAAAGAGAAGGCACACGTCTGGTTCTTCAGCATCACTTCAGGGGTCTCCATCGTCCACAGGTCAGAAAAGCAACTCAGAGAAGTCCAGGACGAGTCAACTCAAACAAGCAGCAGATGTGTGTCTCTCTCTGACTCCTTCTGAAGAACCGCCCCCAAACTCAAGACTTCAACTGTCATTTCTGTGTTAATGTCTCCAAACTGCACATTCATAAGCTCAACCGTCAGACGTCCCCGAGATGAGCGCATCTTCCCCACAACAAGCTCCCTCAGTGGTCGTGTGGGCTGAGCCCCAATGTCCGAACGTCACACGCGGTTCTGTCACGGCTGTGCCCTGACTTTACATCCCATCATCGCGGGAGCTCCATGTTCTCCTACAAAGCCGAAATCTGCCTGTACTGCTTCTGGGTTCCATGGCATTCTCCCAGCTCTCAGAATGCTCACTCGGTAAACCCTGATGGAGATCCTACCGTGTGCTGGGCCTGGTCCACCCAGCTAACGAGAAGACCTGCCTGCCTGAGGAGCTGACGACCTCGTTGCGAAGAGGGACACTGAACAATCCCTGCTTTACCTTTTTTTTGAGACAGAGTCTACTCTGTTGCCCAGGCTGGAGTGCAGTGGTGTGATCTCGGCTCACTGCAACCTCTGCCTCCCAGATTCAAGCATTCTTCTTGCCTCGGCCTCCCAAGTAGCTGGGATTACAGGTACATGCCACCACGCCATGCTGATTTTTGTATTTTTAGTAGAGATGAAGTTTCACCATGTTGGTTGGGTTGGTCTCGAACTCCTGACCTCAGGTGATCGGCCGCCTTGGCCTCCCAAAGTACTGGGATTACAGGTGTGAGCCACCACGCCCGGCCTCAATCCCTGCTTTACTGCTGGCATAAGCATCACCAACGCAGGGTTTAGGGCTCTTCAGAAATGCATAAGATGCTGGCCCAAACTGCCTTAGGGGAAGGAGAGTGTGGGAAAAGTCTCCTTAAGGAAATGACATTGAAGTTAGGACCTGAGAGCTGAAAAAGCTGATCTTCAAAACCACGTTACTACGTAAAACTACGGAGGAGCAATGAGTAGTTGCTTACAACTTACAAGTACAGCTTGTACAAGTAGGCAAGGCGTCCTGCCCTACCTGTGGGGTGGAAGTGAACAAACTCTAGGTCCTGGCAAGGAAGGCCTGCCCTGGTGATCATGGCCGTGCCGTCGCCAGTGCTGGTGTGGGCAGACGTGCAGCTGAAGTAGGTGCACCCGTAACCTCTGGAAACAACAGACAGCAGTGACTGACAGCGGCCCACGTCTTGACCTCCTGTCTGGTGAGATCACAGAACGGACATAGCAGCCCCGGGGCACCGTCTTCTCAGTGCTGTCTGTGTGCATACAACCCTCTACTCACGCACACCCCACACACATCACTGGGGGCCATGCCAGAGAAGCTGCTACCCTATGCAGGTAGGATAGAAGCCTGGGATCAGAGAAGGGACTT
>NW_022325874.1:0-17206 GCF_002776525.5 Piliocolobus tephrosceles | reverse complement strand
AAGTCCCTTCTCTGATCCCAGGCTTCTATCCTACCTGCATAGGGTAGCAGCTTCTCTGGCATGGCCCCCAGTGATGTGTGTGGGGTGTGCGTGAGTAGAGGGTTGTATGCACACAGACAGCACTGAGAAGACGGTGCCCCGGGGCTGCTATGTCCGTTCTGTGATCTCACCAGACAGGAGGTCAAGACGTGGGCCGCTGTCAGTCACTGCTGTCTGTTGTTTCCAGAGGTTACGGGTGCACCTACTTCAGCTGCACGTCTGCCCACACCAGCACTGGCGACGGCACGGCCATGATCACCAGGGCAGGCCTTCCTTGCCAGGACCTAGAGTTTGTTCACTTCCACCCCACAGGTAGGGCAGGACGCCTTGCCTACTTGTACAAGCTGTACTTGTAAGTTGTAAGCAACTACTCATTGCTCCTCCGTAGTTTTACGTAGTAACGTGGTTTTGAAGATCAGCTTTTTCAGCTCTCAGGTCCTAACTTCAATGTCATTTCCTTAAGGAGACTTTTCCCACACTCTCCTTCCCCTAAGGCAGTTTGGGCCAGCATCTTATGCATTTCTGAAGAGCCCTAAACCCTGCGTTGGTGATGCTTATGCCAGCAGTAAAGCAGGGATTGAGGCCGGGCGTGGTGGCTCACACCTGTAATCCCAGTACTTTGGGAGGCCAAGGCGGCCGATCACCTGAGGTCAGGAGTTCGAGACCAACCCAACCAACATGGTGAAACTTCATCTCTACTAAAAATACAAAAATCAGCATGGCGTGGTGGCATGTACCTGTAATCCCAGCTACTTGGGAGGCCGAGGCAAGAAGAATGCTTGAATCTGGGAGGCAGAGGTTGCAGTGAGCCGAGATCACACCACTGCACTCCAGCCTGGGCAACAGAGTAGACTCTGTCTCAAAAAAAAGGTAAAGCAGGGATTGTTCAGTGTCCCTCTTCGCAACGAGGTCGTCAGCTCCTCAGGCAGGCAGGTCTTCTCGTTAGCTGGGTGGACCAGGCCCAGCACACGGTAGGATCTCCATCAGGGTTTACCGAGTGAGCATTCTGAGAGCTGGGAGAATGCCATGGAACCCAGAAGCAGTACAGGCAGATTTCGGCTTTGTAGGAGAACATGGAGCTCCCGCGATGATGGGATGTAAAGTCAGGGCACAGCCGTGACAGAACCGCGTGTGACGTTCGGACATTGGGGCTCAGCCCACACGACCACTGAGGGAGCTTGTTGTGGGGAAGATGCGCTCATCTCGGGGACGTCTGACGGTTGAGCTTATGAATGTGCAGTTTGGAGACATTAACACAGAAATGACAGTTGAAGTCTTGAGTTTGGGGGCGGTTCTTCAGAAGGAGTCAGAGAGAGACACACATCTGCTGCTTGTTTGAGTTGACTCGTCCTGGACTTCTCTGAGTTGCTTTTCTGACCTGTGGACGATGGAGACCCCTGAAGTGATGCTGAAGAACCAGACGTGTGCCTTCTCTTTCTCTGTCAGTGTCAGCTTTCTGATCCCTGGAAGAGATGAAAATAAGAAATGAATTTGTTGTAGGTTTTTGTTTTTAATTTGTTTAGAGACGGGTCTTGCTCTATTGCCCAGGCTGGAGTGCAGTGGAGCAGTCTTGGCTCACTGCAGCCTTTGTCTCCCAGGCTCAAAGGATCCTTCCACCTCAGCCTCCCAAACGGCTGGGACTACAGGCATGTGTTACCATGCCCAGCTAATGTTTGAGGGTTGTTTTGTTTTTGGTAGAGACGGGGTGTCACCGTTGTGCCCAGGCTGGTCTCAAACTCCAGGGCTTAGGCGATCCTCCTGCCTCGGCCCCTCAGAGTGCTGGGATTATAGCCATGAGCCACTGCACCTGGTCTGTTGTATTTTTTATTACTTTTTTTAATCAATAAAATGTCACTGAGCCCCTGAATTCCCTCTGTAATTTGTTTAGAGCTCCACTTCTCATGCTTTGTCTTCAATATGTGAGAAGTAATCCACAGAAAAAAGAGCATTGAAACTTAGAAAATCAAAAGACAGGTGAGATGCAAGAATCACATTCTCGTTTTAAAAGCAAGATTGCCCTTTTTGTGTACTAATAAAAATTGTAGCTTTTGAAATACGTTTAGTTTCGGGTTTTTGATCTCCTTTGTTAAAATTCGAGAGCTAGGCATGCCCTGTTTCTCATCTCATTGAGAAGTCACAGAGCCACTGTTTGGAGCACAGACTGCCGGACTGCCCAGGTTTGGGTTTGAGCTGTGTCCTCAATTGCATGACTGGATGTTACCAAGCGTTAATTTGCTGTCACTGAGAAAGGGGGTAGTACTACCCGGAGTTGTTGTAAGACTTAAATGAGTTAACATGTGGAAAGCAGCTAGAACTGACCCTAGCAAGTGCAGTGTGAATATTAACTAAAATAATCATTATTACTGTCCTTGCCACTGTTTGGGTAATTTAGATACGAATTCTCCAAGCTTGTATCCTTAACTAGTCACCACAGTATCGTAGTACCAAAGAATGTTCAAAAATTAAAACAAAATTTGAGGCATCCAGCGTACACTGGGCTGTAATCAGAGTATCGGCCAGAGGTCTGCGGGCTGGCCTTTCTCCTCGCTGGGGACACTGTTCTGCCCCAACCTCTGCTGCAGCCGTCAGCCTTGTCAGTGCTTTTTGTTATCCAGACTTTCTACTGTATCTTAACTGTTCTTTCTGTTCAGTTTTGCATATAATGCCTTCTGCATATCTTCTTCCTCTCTCCCCCAAAAAATATCTTGAAAAAAATAATGCATTTGAAATAGAGTCCTAGCAATTGTTAGGTTATAGATGTTTGGGTTTTTCTGCAGGCATATATGGTGCCGGTTGTCTCATTACGGAAGGATGTCGTGGAGAGGGAGGCATTCTCATTAACAGTCAAGGTGAAAGGTTTATGGAGCGATACGCCCCCGTGGCGAAGGACCTGGCGTCTAGAGATGTGGTGTCTCGGTCGATGACTCTGGAGATCCGCGAAGGAAGGTCCGTGTGATTTGCCACCAGCATTGTCTGAGCGGGACCACAGACCGGGGTTGCTTCTGTTGAGTTCCAGCACCGCTCGCCCTCACCTTCGTGTGCAGGCACACGTGCACAGCCACCTCTCTCAGCTGCTGACAGGCGTCTGTTAGTCTGTGGTATTTTCCTAAAGACCTACATTTTGAAAATTTTAGCCAGTTTCTTTCTCAGATCTGTGGAACAGAGTTTCTCTCAGTGTGGATCAGTATGTGACAGAGTGCGGGAGAGAGAGACACACACGTAACCTGAAGTCGGCACGTGAGCCTTGGGTGTCGCGTCTGATGCCCACAGGTGTTTTTCGGCAGCTTTTCAAAGGGTGTGGGTTACTTGGCTTTCAGTGAAACAGTTTGCAGCTCTTTCATTCCTGACCCTGTTCTTTAATGTAATATCTGCTGGTATGGCCTTTGGAGGTTTTACATTTTTATATTTAAAAAAACAGAGAAGTCAGGCCGGGCGCGGTGGCTCACGCCTGTAATCCCAGCAGTTTGGGAGGCCGAGGCGAGCGGATCATGAGGTCAGGAGATCGAGATCATCCTGGCTAACATGGTGAAACCCTGTCTCTACTAAAAATACAAAAAATTAGCCAGGTGTAATGCTGGGCGCCTGTAGTTCCAGCTACTAGGGAGACTGAGGCAGGAGAATGGCGTGAACCCGGGAGGCAGAGCTTGCAGTGAGCCGAGATGGCGCCACTGCACTCCAGCCTGGGCGGCAGAGCAAGACTCTGTCTCAAGGAAAAAAAAAACAAAAACAGAGAAGTCAAGTATTTTTCTGGAATATGGTGGCCATCCGTACCGTTGGTTCCACATGTGTGGTTTCAACCAGCTATGTATTGAAAGTAAAATTGCATCCTTAAAAATATGCCGACTTTTTTTCCTTGTCATTGTTCTCTAAACAACACAGTGTAACAACTATTTACATAGCATTTACATTGTATTAGGTACTATGAGTAATCCTGGAGTTGTTGTAAAGCTTAAATGTAAAACTTTAAATGAGGATGATTTAAAGTATAGAGGAGGATGTGCATAGGTTATATGCAAATACTCTCCCATTTTATATTAGGGACTTGAGCATCCACGGATTTTGGTATCCATGGGGGTCCTGGACCCAACCTGCCACAGATACGCAGGGACGACTGTGTTTGGCATGGAGCCCTTTCTAACACACTTACCAAGGACAGCCGCAGCAGGCTGTGATCCCTGAGATGAGTGTGGGTTCAGGGAGGGCAGAGTTTTTGTTCTGGGTCTCAGCTGTGTCCCAGCACCTAGGATTGTCCCTGGCACACAGTAGATGCTTAGAAAAGATTTGATGAGAAGGCGACCGTAAATGAGGGGAAATTTTCCTCAGTATCAAAACATGTTGAAACTCACAGGCTTCCAAGATGACGTATTCTCAGGTCTCCTGCCGTTGCCGTTCTCTGCCTTATGTGGTGGTGTTCTGTCTTCCCAGAGGCTGTGGCCCTGAGAAAGATCACGTCTACCTGCAGCTGCACCACCTGCCTCCAGAGCAGCTGGCCACGCGCCTGCCCAGCATTTCAGAGACAGCCATGATCTTCGCTGGTGTGGACGTCACGAAGGAGCCGATCCCTGTCCTCCCCACCGTGCATTATAACATGGGCGGCATTCCCACCAACTACAAGGGGCAGGTGATGGTGCTGGCTCCCCTCCCACAGCTGGAAAGAAGGCTGGGACAACGGGGCCCACCTCGCAGTTGTCTCTTTAGATCTTAGAGGAAAAGACATTTTCTTCAAGAAAGTACTGTCTTGTTTTCTAGATTGCACTTTAAATTTCTATTACTGGAGGATGGAGGGGGCTTAATAATTTATTCCTCCTTAGTAAATTGTCATAGATACATCATTTGCAGCTTTTTCCATTTTATAATTACTTTCCTATATGATCTCGTGTTATTTCTAATGATCTTGTACATTGAGGGATCTTTCTAATTCCTACCTTTGAGTGGTTTGTGGTTCACACAGAGCTGGTCGGTCACTTAGGCTCCTTGTTGGGCAAGGTGGGCGGCAGCTGTTACTTTCCCTGCATAGATGAAGAGGTGAACGGCAGGTAGAAGAGTCTGGAACATCAGTGTCGCCTGCTGATGTTCCTCCACCTGCCGTGCTCCTGGGTCTGAGCCGGAGCGCAGGTGGTGAGGGCCTCGGGAACGTGGGACACGGGGACAGTCGCAGATGCCGACATTGGGGGTCCTCTGCAGGTGGTGAGGGCCTCGGGAACGTGGGACACGGGGACAGTCGCAGGTGCCGACATTGGGGGTCCTCTGACCTACTTGTAACAGCATCAGGGCACAGGTGGTGAGGGCCTCAGGAATGTGGGACCCAGTCGCAAATGCCAACATTGGGGGTCCTCTGATCTGGTCACAGCAGGTGCTCGGGGCAAGGGAAACGGGGATACATTCGGAAGCTTCCCTCTGAAGAAGAGGAGCTATGGTCCTTACCTCCCTCTGAGATATGGTCTTTCCTTCCCTCTTTTTTTCTTGGAGATGCAGTCTCGCTCTGTTGCTTAGGCTGGAGCACAATGGCGCGATCTTGGCTCACTGCAACCTCCGCCTCCCAGGTTCAAGCGATTCTTCAGTCTCCTGAGTAGCTGGGATTATAGGCACCCACCATCATGCCTGGCTAATGTTTGTATTTTTAGTTGAGACGGGGTTTCACCATGTTAGCCAGGCAGGTCTTGAACCCCTGACCTCAGGTGATCCACCCGACTCAACCTCCCAAAGTGCTGGGATTACAGGTATGGCCACCGCGCCTGGCCTACTTCCCTCTCTTTCTCTGGTCTGCAGCACAGACACCCTGCTGGGGGAGGTGGCCTGGTGGAGGTATGGGCACCTTGACATTTCACCTGAATCTTCCTTTCCACAGGTCCTGAGGCATGTGAATGGCCAGGATCAGATTGTGCCCGGCCTGTACACCTGTGAAGAGGCCGCTTGTGCCTTGGTACATGGTGCCAACCGGCTTGGGGCAAACTCGCTCTCGGACCTGGTTGTCTTTGGTCGGGCATGTGCCCTGAGCATCGAAGAGTCATATAGGCCTGGTAAGTGTTTTCTTCAGGAGCCAGACTGTTTGAGAAGGCGCAGGAGGTTACAGTCGTTTTTCTTTTTTTTGAGACAGGTCAGCCCAGGCTGGAGTGCCATGGCACAGTCCTAGCCACCTCAACCTCCCAGGCTTGAGCAGTCATCAACACCTCCACCTGCAGAGTCCCAAGTATCTGGGACTACAGATGTGCACCACCACACCTGGCTAATTTTAAAAAGTTTTTTTTTTTGTAGAGACAGGGTCTCACAATATTGCCCAGGCTGGTCTTGAACTAGACCCAAACAGTCCTGCCTCAGCTTCCCAAAGTACTGGGATTACAGACATGAGCCACTGCACCCAGCCAGGTCACAAAACCTCAATTTGTTGCTGGAAATTTGCTTAGTGGTCATATAGAGGTAGTCTGGGTTTTTTCCCCTAGAAGGGATTAAACTGAGAAATCCGGAAGTTATATGGTGGTAATGTTGAGACTAGATAGAGGCTGGTTGGGGATCTTAACAGTTAAGGTGACATTTTTGGGGTTTCTTTTTTAAAAAAATTATTTTGCAGTCATGTTCTGCTTAGAAAAAGCACTATTAGGAAGTTGTTATTTTTAGGGGAAGTTCATTACATATTACTTGCCTGATAAAAATCACTTATTTGCAATGAAATTTTTTAAATAGTTGGCGTGAACGAATATGTAACTTGGTACTTAGGAAAATACTTTAGGCCATTCTGAGAACAAAGTACAGCTGGCCTCTATTAGAGGAGAGGGGACGACTTAGAGTGAACAGGATTCCCACCCTCTACGGACAGATTGGATTTCACTTGCTGGTTTTCTTTTCATGGTAGCGTCAAATAATGTAGGAGAACAAATACCATGTGTGGGAGTGTGAGTCTCATGTGCACTAAGAACGGGACAGTTAGTATCGCTCCCACCTCCAGAGATCTTCACGGTGGTTATCCAGCCTCGTGTGCTCAGAACAGTGTGAGGTGGATGAGGCACTGGTGGATGTTTGTGTGGCAAGGATGGTGGGACCCCAGGCCCACATTCTTCCCGTTACCTTTCTCTGGTGTTAACTGTTTGGCATCCTTTCTGCTGAGTTTATAGAACAGGTGGTTTTTGTATGGATTCAAGTGAAATAAAAACTAGGACTGCCATAACTTATAAACATGCCTGCTTTTATATCTGTAGTTAGAAAGGTATGGAGAGTATTAAAAAGGTAGCTTACTTCAGACACACTGTCTCTGGATCTGACCACAGCTCGGGAGGCCAGCACACGCAGAGCTGGCGTCTTACCCCAAGTCGCAGCTGATCATGGGCGAAGGTGGAGTTCAGGTCCATCGTTCCTGATGCCACAGGTTGTGCTTGTCTCACTCCATAGCCCTGCACTTTGTAGCAGTGAGGACTGATACCACTTCTCTCAGAGCAATGTAGAAATTTTGAGCTTCTTTTTCTCTGAAAATGCAAAAAAAGAACATTTTGTAAGAATACCCTGTACTTTACATCTGAGAAACCGGTCACGCATGCAGCATCTCACGCAGAATGCTGTGGAGTCAGACTCAAAAGGCTGCACACCTGTGGTTCTCTTGATACGACATTCTGGAAAAGGCACATCTAGGGAAGAAAAGGGATTGGTGGTTGCCAGAGACTGTTTCCTGATACGGACACAGTTCTCTGTGTACCAGAATTTGAAAAACTACACTAAAAATGATGAGTTTATTTTACTGTATCTTTGTGCTTTAATTTTTAAAAATGAAAAGGAAAGAAAAAATGCTTGTAGCATCACCACTTCTCCCCCACTCCCCGAAAAAAAGAATACATGCATATATATATTTTTTAGAGATAGTCTCCCTCTGTCGCCCAGGCTGGAGTGCAGTGGTACGATTAGGTGCACGCCACCATACCTGGCTAATTTTTAAAAATATTTTGTAGGGACAGGGTCTCCCTGTGTTGCCCAGGATGGTCTTGAACTCCTGGCCTCAAGTGATCCTCCTGTCTCAGCCTCCCAAAGTGGTTACATGCATTTATACATGTGTTAAAGTTGGTAGAACTGAGGCTGGGTGCAGTGGCTCATGCCTATAATCCCACCACTTTGGGAGGCCGAGGAAGGCAGATTGCTTGAGCTCAGGAGTTCAAGACCAGCTTGGGCAAGGTGGTAAAGCCCTGTCTCTACAAAAAATACAAAAATTAGCTGGGCATGGTGGCTCACACCAGTATAGTCCCAGCTACTTGGGAGGCTGAGGTGGGAGGATTGCTGGAGCCTGGAAGGCGGAGGTTGTAGTGAGCTGAGATCACACCACTGCATCCAGCCTGAGCAACAGAGGGAGGAGACATTGTCTCAAAGAAAAGAAAAAAGAAATTGTAGAACTGTCCACTGAAAGAAAAAAGTCAATTTTACTGAATGATCAATTTTTAAAGCATTATAATCAAAAGGAAAAGAAATAGCAGCAAGCCTAGAAGCATTTGAGCAGGCCCTCAAGAGACCCACATCCTGGTCCCCTGGGGAGGCGGTGGGCGGGGCGGGGCCTGTTTGACTCCTGCATTTCATACCTCCTACCTTCTGCATGTATTACCTGTTGAAGAAAATATATATAAATAAAGTTAATATATATATATATAAATATATATATAAATATGTTTAAGTAAAGTTATTTTAAAAACTTTAAAACTTTTTTAAATAACTTTTTTGAAGACATCTTAGAAACACAAGAGTTGCAAATCTTGGCTGTGCACAGTGGCTCACACATGTGATCCCAGCACTTTGGGAGGCCGAGGCAGGTGGCTCACCTGAGGTCAGGAGTTTGAGACCAGCCTGGCCAACATGGTGAAACCCCATCTCTGCTGAAAATACAAAAATTAGCCAGGTATGGTGGCATACTCCTGTAGTCCCAGCTACTCTGGAGGCTGAGGCATGAGGATTGCTTGAACCAGGAGGTGGAGGTTGCAGTGAGCCGAGATGGTGCCAGTGTACTCCAGCCTGGGCTACAGAGCAAAATTCCATCTCAAAAAAAAAAAATTGCAAATCTTGAAGTGTAGGTGAGAGCACACAAGAGTCCAAATCAGCAGGTGACTCTCAAGCACACAGCAACCACCTTCCTCCCCATTATGCGAAGGACAGTGGGGTGGCCGGTCCCTCAGGACCACCATCTGGAAAGTTTTTTTTCCCTTAGTGGAGTGACGTTTATATACACTTAATGTATAAAAATTTGTATACAATTAATTTTTTTTTTTTAAGACAGGGTCTCACTCTGTTGCCCAGACTGGAGTGCAGTGGTGCGATCTCAGCTCACTGCAACCTCTACCTTTCGGGTTCAAGCAGTTCTTATGCCTCAGCCTCCCGAGTAGCTGGGATTATAGGCGCACATCACCATACCCAGATAATTTTTGTGTTTTTAGTAGAAACGAGGTTTTGCCACGTTGGCCAGGCTGCACTTGAACTCCTGACCTCAAGTGATCCGCCTATCTCGGCCTCCTAAAGTGCTGGGATTACAGGCGAGAGCCATCGCACCCGGCCTTCAGTTAGTTTTTTAATTTTAGAGATGATTTCTAGTTTATTCACTCTAAGATCAGTTAATGGATATCTACTGTGTGCCAACAATTTTGCCTTTATGTATGTTCTTTAAAATTGGCCCCAACTCAACAGGTGGCCTCAGATGTAGGGTGGGCTGGCAGTGTGTTAGCTGAGGAGACTTTCGCAGTTTCCAAGCTCCTTGAGTGACTGTGTTACGTATTTTTGTGTCATTCTAAATCCATTTGGTTTTTTAAAATGGTTTAAAAAGTTAAATTCAACCTTTTTTTTGTTTTAGGAGATAAAGTCCCTCCAATTAAACCAAATGCTGGGGAAGAATCTGTCATGAATCTTGACAAATTGAGATTTGCTGACGGAAGCATAAGAACATCGGAACTTCGACTCAGCATGCAGAAGGTAAGAGCCTGGACTCACTCTGGCATGAGCAGGCTGGCTGCATACCTGGCCCTGCACTGGTTTTGTTTTTTTAAAAATAGATTTAGGGGGATGCAGGTGCAGTTTGTGTGGATGAACCATGAGGTGGTGGAGTCTGGGCTTTTCATGTATCCATCACCCAAGTCGTGTATGTTGTACCCAGCAGGTAATTGCTCATCCCCACCCCTCCCACTTTTTGGAGCCCCCAGTCTTTGTTAGTCCACTCCGTGTGGCCACGTGTACTCACCATTCAGCTCCCACTTCCAAGTGAGAATGTGACACTTGACCTTGAGTCACTTCACTTAGGATAGTGACCTCCTGTTCCATCCACGTGACTGCAGAAGACATGATTGCATTATTTTTGTATGGCTGAGTATTTCATGGTGTTTATGTACCACATTTTCTTTGTCCAGTCATCATTGATGGGCACTTAGGTTGATTCCAGACTTTGCTATTGTGACTAGTGCTGCGATAAACATGCGAGGCTGCACCAGTATCGAGGTAAACAGCAGTAGGACGTACTCCTCACCGTATCAAGAACATGAAAGAGACCAGGAGCCCTGAACTACACAGAAGTGCACTTTTCCACACAGAAGGTCAGCAGGCTAGGGCAGAGTTAGTGACTGCTTGGCATCCAGGACGGCCTTCTCTGGTTCGCTCGTGTGTGCTTGGGCGTGACCTCCGTGCCCTGACCGTCGCTGGCTGTCGTGGATGAGTCACAGTGTGGAGGAGAGGGAGCAGCAGGACTGCCGGAGAAGCTCAGTCCCCAGCGGGGCAGCTTTCTCTTCGCAGGTTTCCTGGAGTTCAACACAATACTTACATCTCAGGCCCACATATTGATCATGTCATCATGCCTGGCTTCCAGCAGCTTGGAAATGTCTTTAAGCTGGGCCTGTTGCTGCCCCTGAATATACTCAGAAGCAAGGGAGAGTGGGCGGCGGGTGGAAACCGATCTGTGCGGCCTGTGCTGCTGGGAGTCGGTCCAGTAGGACCGTCTGTGACAATGGAAATGTTCCGAGTGTTTGCCGTCCAGTATGGCAGCCATTAGCCACAGAGGGCTGTGGAGAACTTGATATATAGTCAGTCTGAGAAACTGAATTCCTCTAATAACAAGGATTCTTGTCGATGAATGAGATCTCCTGTCTACTATTTGCAAGAATTTCTGCGTATTTTCTAAAAAGAAGTCCATTGCTTTAGTGCTATTCTGAAAGGCATATGGTGTTAAGACACAAGAGAACAGGTTCCCTGCTGACATTTTCACAGGCCTGTGCCCTTCAGTCTTCAAGTGAGGCTGGGCTTGAGGGAGGCTTTGTGGAACGGTGAGAAGAACAGTGTGACTAAGGCACAGAAGGCTGAGTAATGCCTTGCAGTACTTTTGTAGGGTTGGAGGCCAGCTGTGAGAGAAGGAACCATTGCATTAGAGAGTGGGAACATGCCTTAGGATACAGAAATGGCAAATCCGTGAGACAGTTTGAAGTGAGAATAATAGAAGCATTCTCACCAAACAAGGTGTGTCTTGGTGTCTGCTGTGTTGCAGGCTCCGTGAGATGCTGGAGTCAGCACTGAACAAACAGAGCTTCCTGTGCTCGTGGAAATGTGTTTCGTTGGGGGAAGGATTTTTCTGCTGACTCTGGCTATTAATAGTAAGAATCAAAAAAAGAAATGAGGTAAATTATTGGGAACAGGCCCCCAAATCTGGCCATAAACTGGCCCCCAAACTGGCCATAAACAAAATCTCTGCAGCACCATGACATACTGTTGATGGCCATGATGCCCATGCTGGAAGGTTGTGGGTTTACCAGAGTGAGGGCAAGGAACACCTGGCCCACCCAGGGCGGAAAACCGCTTGAGGGTTTCTTAAACCACAAACAGTAGCATGAGCGATCTGTGCCTTAAGGACGTGTGCCTGCTGCAGATAACTAGCCAGAGCCCATCCCTTTGTTTCCCGTAAGGAATACTTTGAGTAAATCTTATGACTGGCTTGTTGTCAATAAATATGTGGGTAAATCTCTGTTGGAGGCTCTCAGCTCTGAAGGCTGTGAGACCCCTGATTTCCCACCCCACGCACTATAGCTCTGTGTGTGTATCTTTAATTCCTCTAGCGCTGCTGGGTTAGGGTCTCCATAACCGGGTTGGTCCTGGCAGTAAATATTGAAAAGGAATAGATAAAATTGCTATTATTCACAGACATAATTTCCAAAAAATTCCCAGAGAATAAACTGAAAAACTAACAGAAACAAAACAAGAATGCAGTAAGGTGTCTGGATAAGAGATTTGTATCTAAAAATCAGTAGCTTTGCAATGTGCCAGCAGTAATCTGCTCAGACATCAGTAAATATCTCATTCACATTTCAAACAAAAAATTAAAAATTCCTTGAAATAATGTAACCAGAAATACAAGAAAGGATATGAAAACGTGGCTGCTAAAGGACATGAAAGAATGTAATACTAGATTCTGAGATGCAACTTTTTTCATTTGTTCTTCCTGAAAAACCATTAGGTTGATGTGCATTGCAGTGTCATGATTATGTATGAGTCTAAGGAAAATCAGATGAAATGTCCAAATTAAACCATGAAGGTGCATTGGTAGAGGAAGAGACAATTAGGGTCAGTAGAGCAAAGCAGAGTTAGAGGGAGAAGCAAGGAGGAGGAGGGATCACAGAGGTTTTGCCTCTCTGTCCCACAGGAAGCAAAAGCTGACGCCTGGTTCCCAGCACACCTACAGTAAACTTCAGGTCCACTGCGTGGCACGTTTCTTGCCACAGTAAAACTATGAAGGAAGTCAGTGTATAAGAAGCTTCTACAAAATAGGCAGAAGACAGTAGCCAGATGGGCCAAGGGCCCCAGCCACCCACACCCCTCCCTCTCACTGAAGACCTTCGGCTCCAACCCCACCATCACCAGGACTCTGCTCAGCTCCCCCTAGTGTGTGTCACCACAGGGCTGCTGGCTTGTGTCACATTCACCACCAGACCCCACGTCAGGAGTCCTGCCAGGGGTGTGGGGAGGCAGCACTGCCTGGTTGACTGTGGAGCCATGTGGAACATGGTGCCTCACAGGCAGTCTGCTTGGAGTCCTGGACCCTGGCTGTATCCCACTGGAAAGGATGTGTCTGGGTCTAAGATGTGTATGTAATAGAAACATCTATTCAGAAGCTTTAGTCAAAACTTCATTTTTAAGTTCAGAGTAATAAACTCATAGTCTGAATTTCCTAATTTTTCTGTTTAATTTAGGTAACTTTCAACTGAAATGCAAAACAACAGTTAAGTCTAAAAGTTAAGCAGTTCTTGGTGTGGCTACTTGTATGGATTAAAAGTTTACAAATAATATTTTGTGCCACAGTCAATGCAAAATCATGCTGCTGTGTTCCGTGTGGGAAGCGTGTTGCAAGAAGGTTGTGGGAAAATCAGCAAGCTCTACGGAGACCTGAAGCACCTGAAGACGTTTGACCGGGGTGAGCAGACAGCGGGCTCTTTGTACAGTGTTGGGCCCTGCCTTCTGCAGGGTGGGCTGGTGTATATCCCATCAGTGCTAACTTAGTTCCATGCTTGCTGTCCAGATGGGTCCTGGCCCACAGATATAAAGCCACAACCAGTGGCTCCACGGACTAGCAGGCCCAGGCTGACAGCTCAGAAGGCCCATGTGACTGGGTCCCACCTGCCCCTGATGGAACTTTTTGTGTCCCCAGGAATGGTCTGGAACACGGACCTGGTGGAGACCCTGGAGCTGCAGAACCTGATGCTGTGTGCGCTGCAGACCATCTACGGAGCAGAGGCGCGGAAGGAGTCACGGGGCGCACACGCCAGGGAAGACTACAAGGTGCACTTTCTCGCCACACCCACCTGCACCTGCCTTTTCCTCCCACCTGGTGGGACTCAGCCCCACCCCTGCATTTTCTCTGCATTTTATTTCATTTCCCCAAAAGTAAATCCAAAAAATGCCTTTTTCCCCCTGGTAACTTTGATCCTTGGGTTCCCGCCATCCTCTGGGTCACTGTGACCTTTTCCTTGCTTTGGGTCAGCGTCTACTGATGCCAGCAGTGGCATCTCCAAGCCAATGTGCTTTGCTGTTAGAAGGCCAAGGTTAGAAGTGCAGCCAGAGTGGCATGACCAGGAAATAAATGCCAGTTTATTAAATAATGAGTAAGCCACCATTTCAAACCTGCCCTAAGGAGGAAATGCCAGTTTATTAAATAACGAGTAAGCCACCATTTCAGACCTGCCCTGTGGTGGAAATGCCAGTTTATTAAATAACGAGTAAGCCACCGTTTCAGACCTGCCCTGTGGTTTGGAAAAGGTATTATAGAGCCTGCCCTGTGCTCACTTGTTCTTCAGGTGAACTGATTTTTGTGCAGAGCACACATGTTGGATTCTGCCTGGTAAGAGTTTTTCACATACGATAGCAAAAAAACACGGAAAGGGAAGCTTGGGGCACAAATGCAAGTTCAGGATAAACCACATCAGCCAAAGGACAAAGGCTCTACAAGGCAGGCACACAGGCTGGTTCAGGACCGTGTTTGGGCGGCTGCTGGCGGCCTTTCCAGTTAGCTGAACACAGTGAGTGGGAAAGCATTTTTATTCACCATGAAATTTTACCGATTTACCCTCCACTAGAATATGCTGATGGCTGTAATCACTGCTCGGAACTTGCTCTTGCCTCCTTGTACATATTAAGAGTCTTTCCTGCAAAGTATATGAATCCGTGTTTGCCAGAATACAGAATAATAATAAATTTATTATTTTTATTTTTATGTTTTTGAGGTAGTCTCACTGTCCCCCAGGCTGAAGTGCAGTGGCGCAATCTCAGCTCACTGCAAGCTCTGCCTCATGGGTTCAAGTGATTCTCCTGCCTCAGCCTCCCAAGCAGCTGGGATTACAGACGCATGCCACCATGCCTGGCTGATTTTGTATTTTCGGTAGAGTCTGGGTTTCACCATGTTGGCCAGGCTGATCTTGAACTTGTGACCTCAAGTGAACCACCTACCTCAACCTCCCAAAGTGCTAGGATTACAGGCATGAGCCACTGGGCCTGGCCAGTAGCATAAATTTAGTTGGTCACAACAAGTTTTAATTAGAATAGAAGCCAGGTGCAGTGGCTCACACCTGTAATCCCAGCATTTGGGAGGCTGAGGCAGGCAGATCACTTGAGCCCAGAGTTCTAGACCAGCCTGGGCAACATGGCGAAACCTGTCTCTACACAAAAATAAAAAATTAGCCAGGCGTGGTGGTACGTGCAGGAGACTGAGGCAGGATGATTGATTGAGCCCGGGAAGTCAAGGCTCCAGCAAGCTGTGATCACACCACTGCACTCCAGCCCAGGTGACATAGCGAGAGCCTGTCTCAAAAGAAAAAACAATTTTTTTTTAAATAAAAACAGGCTGAAAGAAAAGACTGAGGTAGTAGGTAGTCTCCCAGCGCATGCAGCAAAAAGACAAAGTATTTGGTAAACTCTGAGGTACATGAAGGATGTCTAAGGGAACGAACGTGCGGACACGGATCACTCTGGACTCGGCCGGCTGCACACCCCCTGGCCAGCCATGTGGCCTCCGTGGGTTCTGAATGTCGATGGTGCCAGGGCTGAAGTGGAAATGAAATGAGTTCCAGGGCATCTGTCTCTTAGATCATTTTAATGTTTGCTGTGTTTTTTCTGTATTGCTCTGTTAGAGTAATGAGATATGTGATGGTGTTTCTGGCCTCAGGTGCGGATTGATGAGTACGATTACTCCAAGCCCATCCAGGGGCAACAGAAGAAGCCCTTTGAGGAGCACTGGAGGAAGCACACCCTGTCCTATGTGGACGTCAGCACTGGGAAGGTCAGTGGGGAGCTCGTTCTCACCACAGCCCAGAACGCGCACGGCCCCGCCCAGGTTCGCGGGCTGACCTTGCTGATGGTGAACGGGGAGGAGCAGGCCAGGTTTAAATCAACTCCTGACAGATTTGAGGCACCACTGAAAAAGGCACTCTGACAGCAGTCAGGCTTCTGGCTGGAAACAGAATCCAGTGCCTGCAAGTGGTTCAGAGGAGCCTTGAGGAAGGGTTGCTCCGTGGTGTGGGCCAGATGGAAGTCACTGGGCAGGAGCAAGTGTCCAAGGCCTGGTGGCGGGGGAGGAGAGGAGGATTGTGGACTTAGGGAGAAAGTCAGCGTCTGTGGGATGGGGACACAGCCACTACCAGAAACCAGTCCCAAGCCAAGGGAGCCCGGAAGAGACCCCTCCCCTCTCCTCCCTTGGGCTGGCCCAACCGGAAGCATCTGCAGGGGAGCTGAGGTGATGTGGTGCAGCCCTTAGCATCCCCTGGGCACTGAGCAAGCAGAGAAGGGAAGGGCAGAAATTGAGGAGGGGTTGTGGTGAGCAGTGTCCTGGGAACAGCCAGCCAAGGGTGTGGTAGGGGGGTTGCAGCCTTGTTCCACACAAGCACAGTTCACCTGTGTGGCATTTCCGCTGGGCATTAAGATTCAGAAATAACGAAGATAGAAAGCTTTTACCCTTAAGCTTTTCATAGCTTGTAAGAGATAGTCGTATAATCACTTAGCTGTGTCTGTGGAAGTTACCTTTGGACTCTCACTATCATGTAGTGTGTCTGTAATTCAGGCAGTAGGTCATTTTCAGGATGTATCATGAAGGCCATTTCCTGATAATATATAGAAATCACACTTCACTCGCTTAGCACAAGTCTATTTTTAACGTTTCCAGGTTTGGGTTTTTTCTTTTGTTTTTGTTTTTCTGAGATAGGGTCTCATGTCTGTTGCCCAGGCTGAAATGTGGTGGGTCGATCTTGTCTCACTGCAGCCTCAACCTCCCCCTGGCTCAGGTGATCCTCCCACCTCAGCCTCCCAGGCACATGCCACCATGCCTGGCTAATTTTTGTATGTTTTGTAGAGACGGGGTTTTGCCACGTTGCCTAGGCTAGTCTTGAACTCAAGTGATCCACCTGTCTTGGCCTCCCCAACAGGCATGAACCAACATGCTCAGCCAGTTTTAGTGATTTCTCAAGAAATACATACTCATTTCAGAAAGTACAGAGAGATTGAAATAAGAGCTCACTAACCAGAGATGACCCATTATGGTTTAAATTTCTTTGTATATGTGCCTACCTTTTCCTGTGTGTGCATTTTTAATACACAGCTAGAGTATTCCTTCTCTGAAATCCTTGGAACCAGAAGTGTTGCGGATTTCAGGCTTGTTCAGACTTTGGAATATCTGCATGATACTTACTGTCTGAGC
>NW_022325873.1:0-17187 GCF_002776525.5 Piliocolobus tephrosceles | reverse complement strand
GCTCAGACAGTAAGTATCATGCAGATATTCCAAAGTCTGAACAAGCCTGAAATCCGCAACACTTCTGGTCCCAAGGATTTCAGAGAAGGAATTGTGTATTAAAAATGCACACACAGGAAAAGGTAGGCACATATACAAAGAAATTTAAACCATAATGGGTCGTCTCTGGTTAGTGAGCTCTTATTTCAATCTCTCTGTACTTTCTGAAATGAGTATGTATTTCTTGAGAAATCACTAAAACTGGCTGAGCATGTTGGTTCATGCCTGTTGGGGAGGCCAAGACAGGTGGATCACTTGAGTTCAAGACTAGCCTAGGCAACGTGGCAAAACCCCGTCTCTACAAAACATACAAAAATTAGCCAGGCATGGTGGCATGTGCCTGGGAGGCTGAGGTGGGAGGATCACCTGAGCCAGGGGGAGGTTGAGGCTGCAGTGAGACAAGATCGACCCACCACATTTCAGCCTGGGCAACAGACATGAGACCCTATCTCAGAAAAACAAAAACAAAAGAAAAAACCCAAACCCGGAAACATTAAAAATAGACTTGTGCTAAGCGAGTGAAGTGTGATTTCTATATACGATCAGGAAATGGCCTTCATGATACATCCTGAAAATGACCTACTGCCTGAATTACAGACACACTACATGATAGTGAGAGTCCAAAGGTAACTTCCACAGACACAGCTAAGTGATTATACGACTATCTCTTACAAGCTATGAAAAGCTTAAGGGTAAAAGCTTTCTATCTTCGTTATTTCTGAATCTTAATGCCCAGCGGAAATGCCACACAGGTGAACTGTGCTTGTGTGGAACAAGGCTGCAACCCCCCTACCACACCCTTGGCTGGCTGTTCCCAGGACACTGCTCACCACAACCCCTCCTCAATTTCTGCCCTTCCCTTCTCTGCTTGCTCAGTGCCCAGGGGATGCTAAGGGCTGCACCACATCACCTCAGCTCCCCTGCAGATGCTTCCGGTTGGGCCAGCCCAAGGGAGGAGAGGGGAGGGGTCTCTTCCGGGCTCCCTTGGCTTGGGGCTGGTTTCTGGTAGTGGCTGTGTCCCCATCCCACAGACGCTGACTTCTCCCTAAGTCCACAATCCTCCTCTCCTCCCCTGCCACCAGGCCTTGGACACTTGCTCCTGCCCAGTGACTTCCATCTGGCCCACACCACGGAGCAACCCTTCCTCAAGGCTCCTCTGAACCACTTGCAGGCACTGGATTCTGTTTCCAGCCAGAAGCCTGACTGCTGTCAGAGTGCCTTTTTCAGGGGTGCCTCAAATCTGTCAGGAGTTGATTTAAACCTGGCCTGCTCCTCCCCGTTCACCATCAGCAAGGTCAGCCCGCGAACCTGGGCGGGGCCGTGCGCGTTCTGGGCTGTGGTGAGAACGAGCTCCACACTGACCTTCCCAGTGCTGACGTCCACATAGGACAGGGTGTGCTTCCTCCAGTGCTCCTCAAAGGGCTTCTTCTGTTGCCCCTGGATGGGCTTGGAGTAATCGTACTCATCAATCCGCACCTGAGGCCAGAAACACCATCACATATCTCATTACTCTAACGGAGCAATACAGAAAAAACACAGCAAACATTAAAATGATCTAAGAGACAGATGCCCTAGAACTCATTTCATTTCCACTTCAGCCCTGGCTCCATCAACATTCAGAACCCACGGAGGCCACATGGCTGGCCAGGGGGTGTGCAGCCAGCAGTGAGTCCAGAGTAATCCGTGTCCGCACGTTCCCTTAGACATCCTTTATGTACCTAAGAGTTTACCAAATACTTTGTCTTTTTGCTGCATGCGCTGGGAGACTACCTACTACCTCAGTCTTTTCTTTCAGCCTGTTTTTATTTAAAAAAAATTGTTTTTTCTTTTGAGACAGGCTCTCGCTATGTCACCTGGGCTGGAGTGCAGTGGTGTGATCACAGCTTGCTGGAGCCTTGACTTCCCGGGCTCAATCAATCATCCTGCCTCAGTCTCCTGCACGTACCACCACGCCTGGCTAATTTTTTATTTTTGTGTAGAGACAGGTTTCGCCATGTTGCCCAGGCTGGTCTACAACTCCGGGCTCAAGTGATCTGCCTGCCTCAGCCTCCCAAATGCTGGGATTACAGGTGTGAGCCACTGCACCTGGCTTCTATTCTAATTAAAACTTGTTGTGACCAACTAAATTTATGCTACTGGCCAGGCCCAGTGGCTCATGCCTGTAATCCTAGCACTATGGGAGGTTGAGGTAGGTGGTTCACTTGAGGTCACGAGTTCAAGACCAGCCCGGCCAACATGGTGAAACCCCAACTCTACTGAAAATACAAAATTAGCCAGGCATGGTGGTATGCATCTGTAATCCCAGCTGCTTGGGAGGCTGAGGCAGGGGAATTACTCAAACCCGGGAGGCAGAGCTTGCAGTGAGCTGAGATCACGCCATTGCATTCCAGCCTGGGGAACAGCAAGACTCTATCTCAAAAAAATAAAAATAAAAACAACAAAATTATTATTATTCTGTATTCTGGCAAACACGGATTCATATACTTTGCAGGAAAGACTCTTAATATGTACAAGGAGGCAAGAGCAAGTTCCGAGCAGTGATTACAGCCATCAGCATATTCTAGTGGAGGGTAAATCGGTAAAATTTCATGGTGAATAAAAATGCTTTCCCACTCACTGTGTTCAGCTAACTGGAAAGGCCGCCAGCAGCCGCCCAAACACGGTCCTGAACCAGCCTGTGTGCCTGCCTTGTAGAGCCTTTGTCCTTTGGCTGATGTGGTTTATCCTGAACTTGCATTTGTGCCCCAAGCTTCCCTTTCCGTGTTTTTTTGCTATCGTATGTGAAAAACTCTTACCAGGCAGAATCCAACATGTGTGCTCTGCACAAAAATCAGTTCACCTGAAGAACAAGTGAGCACAGGGCAGGCTCTATAATACCTTTTCCAAACCACAGGGCAGGTCTGAAACGGTGGCTTACTCGTTATTTAATAAACTGGCATTTCCACCACAGGGCAGGTCTGAAATGGTGGCTTACTCGTTATTTAATAAACTGGCATTTCCTCCTTAGGGCAGGTTTGAAATGGTGGCTTACTCATTATTTAATAAACTGGCATTTATTTCCTGGTCATGCCACTCTGGCTGCACTTCTAACCTTGGCCTTCTAACAGCAAAGCACATTGGCTTGGAGATGCCACTGCTGGCATCAGTAGACGCTGACCCAAAGCAAGGAAAAGGTCACAGTGACCCAGAGGATGGCGGGAACCCAAGGATCAAAGTTACCAGGGGGAAAAAGGCATTTTTTGGATTTACTTTTGGGGAAATGAAATAAAATGCAGAGAAAATGCAGGGGTGGGGCTGAGTCCCACCAGGTGGGAGGAAAAGGCAGGTGCAGGTGGGTGTGGCGAGAAAGTGCACCTTGTAGTCTTCCCTGGCGTGTGCGCCCCGTGACTCCTTCCGCGCCTCTGCTCCGTAGATGGTCTGCAGCGCACACAGCATCAGGTTCTGCAGCTCCAGGGTCTCCACCAGGTCCGTGTTCCAGACCATTCCTGGGGACACAAAAAGTTCCATCAGGGGCAGGTGGGACCCAGTCACATGGGCCTTCTGAGCTGTCAGCCTGGGCCTGCTAGTCCGTGGAGCCACTGGTTGTGGCTTTATATCTGTGGGCCAGGACCCATCTGGACAGCAAGCATGGAACTAAGTTAGCACTGATGGGATATACACCAGCCCACCCTGCAGAAGGCAGGGCCCAACACTGTACAAAGAGCCCGCTGTCTGCTCACCCCGGTCAAACGTCTTCAGGTGCTTCAGGTCTCCGTAGAGCTTGCTGATTTTCCCACAACCTTCTTGCAACACGCTTCCCACACGGAACACAGCAGCATGATTTTGCATTGACTGTGGCACAAAATATTATTTGTAAACTTTTAATCCATACAAGTAGCCACACCAAGAACTGCTTAACTTTTAGACTTAACTGTTGTTTTGCATTTCAGTTGAAAGTTACCTAAATTAAACAGAAAAATTAGGAAATTCAGACTATGAGTTTATTACTCTGAACTTAAAAATGAAGTTTTGACTAAAGCTTCTGAATAGATGTTTCTATTACATACACATCTTAGACCCAGACACATCCTTTCCAGTGGGATACAGCCAGGGTCCAGGACTCCAAGCAGACTGCCTGTGAGGCACCATGTTCCACATGGCTCCACAGTCAACCAGGCAGTGCTGCCTCCCCACACCCCTGGCAGGACTCCTGACGTGGGGTCTGGTGGTGAATGTGACACAAGCCAGCAGCCCTGTGGTGACACACACTAGGGGGAGCTGAGCAGAGTCCTGGTGATGGTGGGGTTGGAGCCGAAGGTCTTCAGTGAGAGGGAGGGGTGTGGGTGGCTGGGGCCCTTGGCCCATCTGGCTACTGTCTTCTGCCTATTTTGTAGAAGCTTCTTATACACTGACTTCCTTCATAGTTTTACTGTGGCAAGAAACGTGCCACGCAGTGGACCTGAAGTTTACTGTAGGTGTGCTGGGAACCAGGCGTCAGCTTTTGCTTCCTGTGGGACAGAGAGGCAAAACCTCTGTGATCCCTCCTCCTCCTTGCTTCTCCCTCTAACTCTGCTTTGCTCTACTGACCCTAATTGTCTCTTCCTCTACCAATGCACCTTCATGGTTTAATTTGGACATTTCATCTGATTTTCCTTAGACTCATACATAATCATGACACTGCAATGCACATCAACCTAATGGTTTTTCAGGAAGAACAAATGAAAAAAGTTGCATCTCAGAATCTAGTATTACATTCTTTCATGTCCTTTAGCAGCCACGTTTTCATATCCTTTCTTGTATTTCTGGTTACATTATTTCAAGGAATTTTTAATTTTTTGTTTGAAATGTGAATGAGATATTTACTGATGTCTGAGCAGATTACTGCTGGCACATTGCAAAGCTACTGATTTTTAGATACAAATCTCTTATCCAGACACCTTACTGCATTCTTGTTTTGTTTCTGTTAGTTTTTCAGTTTATTCTCTGGGAATTTTTTGGAAATTATGTCTGTGAATAATAGCAATTTTATCTATTCCTTTTCAATATTTACTGCCAGGACCAACCCGGTTATGGAGACCCTAACCCAGCAGCGCTAGAGGAATTAAAGATACACACACAGAGCTATAGTGCGTGGGGTGGGAAATCAGGGGTCTCACAGCCTTCAGAGCTGAGAGCCTCCAACAGAGATTTACCCACATATTTATTGACAACAAGCCAGTCATAAGATTTACTCAAAGTATTCCTTACGGGAAACAAAGGGATGGGCTCTGGCTAGTTATCTGCAGCAGGCACACGTCCTTAAGGCACAGATCGCTCATGCTACTGTTTGTGGTTTAAGAAACCCTCAAGCGGTTTTCCGCCCTGGGTGGGCCAGGTGTTCCTTGCCCTCACTCTGGTAAACCCACAACCTTCCAGCATGGGCATCATGGCCATCAACAGTATGTCATGGTGCTGCAGAGATTTTGTTTATGGCCAGTTTGGGGGCCAGTTTATGGCCAGATTTGGGGGCCTGTTCCCAATAATTTACCTCATTTCTTTTTTTGATTCTTACTATTAATAGCCAGAGTCAGCAGAAAAATCCTTCCCCCAACGAAACACATTTCCACGAGCACAGGAAGCTCTGTTTGTTCAGTGCTGACTCCAGCATCTCACGGAGCCTGCAACACAGCAGACACCAAGACACACCTTGTTTGGTGAGAATGCTTCTATTATTCTCACTTCAAACTGTCTCACGGATTTGCCATTTCTGTATCCTAAGGCATGTTCCCACTCTCTAATGCAATGGTTCCTTCTCTCACAGCTGGCCTCCAACCCTACAAAAGTACTGCAAGGCACCACTCAGCCTTCTGTGCCTTAGTCACACTGTTCTTCTCACCGTTCCACAAAGCCTCCCTCAAGCCCAGCCTCACTTGAAGACTGAAGGGCACAGGCCTGTGAAAATGTCAGCAGGGAACCTGTTCTCTTGTGTCTTAACACCATATGCCTTTCAGAATAGCACTAAAGCAATGGACTTCTTTTTAGAAAATACACAGAAATTCTTGCAAATAGTAGACAGGAGATCTCATTCATGGACAAGAATCCTTGTTATTAGAGGAATTCAGTTTCTCAGACTGACTATATATCAAGTTCTCCACAGCCCTCTGTGGCTAATGGCTGCCATACTGGACGGCAAACACTCGGAACATTTCCATCGTCACAGACGGTCCTACTGGACCGACTCCCAGCAGCACAGGCCGCACAGATCGGTTTCCACCCGCCGCCCACTCTCCCTTGCTTCTGAGTATATTCAGGGGCAGCAACAGGCCCAGCTTAAAGACATTTCCAAGCTGCTGGAAGCCAGGCATGATGACATGATCAATATGTGGGCCTGAGATGTAAGTATTGTGTTGAACTCCAGGAAACCTGCGAAGAGAAAGCTGCCCCGCTGGGGACTGAGCTTCTCCGGCAGTCCTGCTGCTCCCTCTCCTCCACACTGTGACTCATCCACGACAGCCAGCGATGGTCAGGGCACGGAGGTCACGCCCAAGCACACACGAGCGAACCAGAGAAGGCCGTCCTGGATGCCAAGCAGTCACTAACTCTGCCCTAGCCTGCTGACCTTCTGTGTGGAAAAGTGCACTTCTGTGTAGTTCAGGGCTCCTGGTCTCTTTCATGTTCTTGATACGGTGAGGAGTACGTCCTACTGCTGTTTACCTCGATACTGGTGCAGCCTCGCATGTTTATCGCAGCACTAGTCACAATAGCAAAGTCTGGAATCAACCTAAGTGCCCATCAATGATGACTGGACAAAGAAAATGTGGTACATAAACACCATGAAATACTCAGCCATACAAAAATAATGCAATCATGTCTTCTGCAGTCACGTGGATGGAACAGGAGGTCACTATCCTAAGTGAAGTGACTCAAGGTCAAGTGTCACATTCTCACTTGGAAGTGGGAGCTGAATGGTGAGTACACGTGGCCACACGGAGTGGACTAACAAAGACTGGGGGCTCCAAAAAGTGGGAGGGGTGGGGATGAGCAATTACCTGCTGGGTACAACATACACGACTTGGGTGATGGATACATGAAAAGCCCAGACTCCACCACCTCATGGTTCATCCACACAAACTGCACCTGCATCCCCCTAAATCTATTTTTAAAAAAACAAAACCAGTGCAGGGCCAGGTATGCAGCCAGCCTGCTCATTCCAGAGTGAGTCCAGGCTCTTACCTTCTGCATGCTGAGTCGAAGTTCCGATGTTCTTATGCTTCCGTCAGCAAATCTCAATTTGTCAAGATTCATGACAGATTCTTCCCCAGCATTTGGTTTAATTGGAGGGACTTTATCTCCTAAAACAAAAAAAAGGTTGAATTTAACTTTTTAAACCATTTTAAAAAACCAAATGGATTTAGAATGACACAAAAATACGTAACACAGTCACTCAAGGAGCTTGGAAACTGCGAAAGTCTCCTCAGCTAACACACTGCCAGCCCACCCTACATCTGAGGCCACCTGTTGAGTTGGGGCCAATTTTAAAGAACATACATAAAGGCAAAATTGTTGGCACACAGTAGATATCCATTAACTGATCTTAGAGTGAATAAACTAGAAATCATCTCTAAAATTAAAAAACTAACTGAAGGCCGGGTGCGATGGCTCTCGCCTGTAATCCCAGCACTTTAGGAGGCCGAGATAGGCGGATCACTTGAGGTCAGGAGTTCAAGTGCAGCCTGGCCAACGTGGCAAAACCTCGTTTCTACTAAAAACACAAAAATTATCTGGGTATGGTGATGTGCGCCTATAATCCCAGCTACTCGGGAGGCTGAGGCATAAGAACTGCTTGAACCCGAAAGGTAGAGGTTGCAGTGAGCTGAGATCGCACCACTGCACTCCAGTCTGGGCAACAGAGTGAGACCCTGTCTTAAAAAAAAAAAATTAATTGTATACAAATTTTTATACATTAAGTGTATATAAACGTCACTCCACTAAGGGAAAAAAAACTTTCCAGATGGTGGTCCTGAGGGACCGGCCACCCCACTGTCCTTCGCATAATGGGGAGGAAGGTGGTTGCTGTGTGCTTGAGAGTCACCTGCTGATTTGGACTCTTGTGTGCTCTCACCTACACTTCAAGATTTGCAATTTTTTTTTTTTGAGATGGAATTTTGCTCTGTAGCCCAGGCTGGAGTACACTGGCACCATCTCGGCTCACTGCAACCTCCACCTCCTGGTTCAAGCAATCCTCATGCCTCAGCCTCCAGAGTAGCTGGGACTACAGGAGTATGCCACCATACCTGGCTAATTTTTGTATTTTCAGCAGAGATGGGGTTTCACCATGTTGGCCAGGCTGGTCTCAAACTCCTGACCTCAGGTGAGCCACCTGCCTCGGCCTCCCAAAGTGCTGGGATCACATGTGTGAGCCACTGTGCACAGCCAAGATTTGCAACTCTTGTGTTTCTAAGATGTCTTCAAAAAAGTTATTTAAAAAAGTTTTAAAGTTTTTAAAATAACTTTACTTAAACATATTTATATATATATTTATATATATATATTAACTTTATTTATATATATTTTCTTCAACAGGTAATACATGCAGAAGGTAGGAGGTATGAAATGCAGGAGTCAAACAGGCCCCGCCCCGCCCACCGCCTCCCCAGGGGACCAGGATGTGGGTCTCTTGAGGGCCTGCTCAAATGCTTCTAGGCTTGCTGCTATTTCTTTTCCTTTTGATTATAATGCTTTAAAAATTGATCATTCAGTAAAATTGACTTTTTTCTTTCAGTGGACAGTTCTACAATTTCTTTTTTCTTTTCTTTGAGACAATGTCTCCTCCCTCTGTTGCTCAGGCTGGATGCAGTGGTGTGATCTCAGCTCACTACAACCTCCGCCTTCCAGGCTCCAGCAATCCTCCCACCTCAGCCTCCCAAGTAGCTGGGACTATACTGGTGTGAGCCACCATGCCCAGCTAATTTTTGTATTTTTTGTAGAGACAGGGCTTTACCACCTTGCCCAAGCTGGTCTTGAACTCCTGAGCTCAAGCAATCTGCCTTCCTCGGCCTCCCAAAGTGGTGGGATTATAGGCATGAGCCACTGCACCCAGCCTCAGTTCTACCAACTTTAACACATGTATAAATGCATGTAACCACTTTGGGAGGCTGAGACAGGAGGATCACTTGAGGCCAGGAGTTCAAGACCATCCTGGGCAACACAGGGAGACCCTGTCCCTACAAAATATTTTTAAAAATTAGCCAGGTATGGTGGCGTGCACCTAATCGTACCACTGCACTCCAGCCTGGGCGACAGAGGGAGACTATCTCTAAAAAATATATATATGCATGTATTCTTTTTTTCGGGGAGTGGGGGAGAAGTGGTGATGCTACAAGCATTTTTTCTTTCCTTTTCATTTTTAAAAATTAAAGCACAAAGATACAGTAAAATAAACTCATCATTTTTAGTGTAGTTTTTCAAATTCTGGTACACAGAGAGCTGTGTCCGTATCAGGAAACAGTCTCTGGCAACCACCAATCCCTTTTCTTCCCTAGATGTGCCTTTTCCAGAATGTCGTATCAAGAGAACCACAGGTGTGCAGCCTTTTGAGTCTGACTCCACAGCATTCTGCGTGAGATGCTGCATGCGTGACCGGTTTCTCAGATGTAAAGTACAGGGTATTCTTACAAAATGTTCTTTTTTGCATTTTCAAAGAAAGAGAAGCTCAAAATTTCTACATTGCTCTGAGAGAAGTGGTATCAGTCCTCACTGCTACAAAGTGCAGGGCTATGGAGTGAGACAAGCACAACCTGTGGCATCAGGAACGATGGACCTGAACTCCGCCTTCGCCCATGATCAGCTGCGACTTGGGGTAAGACGCCAGCTCTGCGTGTGCTGGCCTCCCGAGCTGTGGTCAGATCCAGAGACAGTGTGTCTGAAGTAAGCTACCTTTTTAATACTCTCCATACCTTTCTAACTACAGATATAAAAGCAGGCATGTTTATAAGTTATGGCAGTCCTAGTTTTTATTTCACTTGAATCCATACAAAAACCACCTGTTCTATAAACTCAGCAGAAAGGATGCCAAACAGTTAACACCAGAGAAAGGTAACGGGAAGAATGTGGGCCTGGGGTCCCACCATCCTTGCCACACAAACATCCACCAGTGCCTCATCCACCTCACACTGTTCTGAGCACACGAGGCTGGATAACCACCGTGAAGATCTCTGGAGGTGGGAGCGATACTAACTGTCCCGTTCTTAGTGCACATGAGACTCACACTCCCACACATGGTATTTGTTCTCCTACATTATTTGACGCTACCATGAAAAGAAAACCAGCAAGTGAAATCCAATCTGTCCGTAGAGGGTGGGAATCCTGTTCACTCTAAGTCGTCCCCTCTCCTCTAATAGAGGCCAGCTGTACTTTGTTCTCAGAATGGCCTAAAGTATTTTCCTAAGTACCAAGTTACATATTCGTTCACGCCAACTATTTAAAAAATTTCATTGCAAATAAGTGATTTTTATCAGGCAAGTAATATGTAATGAACTTCCCCTAAAAATAACAACTTCCTAATAGTGCTTTTTCTAAGCAGAACATGACTGCAAAATAATTTTTTTAAAAAAGAAACCCCAAAAATGTCACCTTAACTGTTAAGATCCCCAACCAGCCTCTATCTAGTCTCAACATTACCACCATATAACTTCCGGATTTCTCAGTTTAATCCCTTCTAGGGGAAAAAACCCAGACTACCTCTGTATGACCACTAAGCAAATTTCCAGCAACAAATTGAGGTTTTGTGACCTGGCTGGGTGCAGTGGCTCATGTCTGTAATCCCAGTACTTTGGGAAGCTGAGGCAGGACTGTTTGGGTCTAGTTCAAGACCAGCCTGGGCAATATTGTGAGACCCTGTCTCTACAAAAAAAAAAACTTTTTAAAATTAGCCAGGTGTGGTGGTGCACATCTGTAGTCCCAGATACTTGGGACTCTGCAGGTGGAGGTGTTGATGACTGCTCAAGCCTGGGAGGTTGAGGTGGCTAGGACTGTGCCATGGCACTCCAGCCTGGGCTGACCTGTCTCAAAAAAAAGAAAAACGACTGTAACCTCCTGCGCCTTCTCAAACAGTCTGGCTCCTGAAGAAAACACTTACCAGGCCTATATGACTCTTCGATGCTCAGGGCACATGCCCGACCAAAGACAACCAGGTCCGAGAGCGAGTTTGCCCCAAGCCGGTTGGCACCATGTACCAAGGCACAAGCGGCCTCTTCACAGGTGTACAGGCCGGGCACAATCTGATCCTGGCCATTCACATGCCTCAGGACCTGTGGAAAGGAAGATTCAGGTGAAATGTCAAGGTGCCCATACCTCCACCAGGCCACCTCCCCCAGCAGGGTGTCTGTGCTGCAGACCAGAGAAAGAGAGGGAAGTAGGCCAGGCGCGGTGGCCATACCTGTAATCCCAGCACTTTGGGAGGTTGAGTCGGGTGGATCACCTGAGGTCAGGGGTTCAAGACCTGCCTGGCTAACATGGTGAAACCCCGTCTCAACTAAAAATACAAACATTAGCCAGGCATGATGGTGGGTGCCTATAATCCCAGCTACTCAGGAGACTGAAGAATCGCTTGAACCTGGGAGGCGGAGGTTGCAGTGAGCCAAGATCGCGCCATTGTGCTCCAGCCTAAGCAACAGAGCGAGACTGCATCTCCAAGAAAAAAAGAGGGAAGGAAAGACCATATCTCAGAGGGAGGTAAGGACCATAGCTCCTCTTCTTCAGAGGGAAGCTTCCGAATGTATCCCCGTTTCCCTTGCCCCAAGCACCTGCTGTGACCAGATCAGAGGACCCCCAATGTTGGCATTTGCGACTGGGTCCCACATTCCTGAGGCCCTCACCACCTGTGCCCTGATGCTGTTACAAGTAGGTCAGAGGACCCTCAATGTCGGCACCTGCGACTGTCCCCGTGTCCCACGTTCCCGAGGCCCTCACCACCTGCAGAGGACCCCCAATGTCGGCATCTGCGACTGTCCCCGTGTCCCACGTTCCCGAGGCCCTCACCACCTGCGCTCCGGCTCAGACCCGGGAGCACGGCAGGTGGAGGAACATCAGCAGGCGACACTGATGTTCCAGACTCTTCTACCTGCCGTTCACCTCTTCATCTATGCAGGGAAAGTAACAGCTGCCGCCCACCTTGCCCAACAAGGAGCCTAAGTGACCGACCAGCTCTGTGTGAACCACAAACCACTCAAAGGTAGGAATTAGAAAGATCCCTCAATGTACAAGATCATTAGAAATAACACGAGATCATATAGGAAAGTAATTATAAAATGGAAAAAGCTGCAAATGATGTATCTATGACAATTTACTAAGGAGGAATAAATTATTAAGCCCCCTCCATCCTCCAGTAATAGAAATTTAAAGTGCAATCTAGAAAACAAGACAGTACTTTCTTGAAGAAAATGTCTTTTCCTCTAAGATCTAAAGAGACAACTGCGAGGTGGGCCCCGTTGTCCCAGCCTTCTTTCCAGCTGTGGGAGGGGAGCCAGCACCATCACCTGCCCCTTGTAGTTGGTGGGAATGCCGCCCATGTTATAATGCACGGTGGGGAGGACAGGGATCGGCTCCTTCGTGACGTCCACACCAGCGAAGATCATGGCTGTCTCTGAAATGCTGGGCAGGCGCGTGGCCAGCTGCTCTGGAGGCAGGTGGTGCAGCTGCAGGTAGACGTGATCTTTCTCAGGGCCACAGCCTCTGGGAAGACAGAACACCACCACATAAGGCAGAGAACGGCAACGGCAGGAGACCTGAGAATACGTCATCTTGGAAGCCTGTGAGTTTCAACATGTTTTGATACTGAGGAAAATTTCCCCTCATTTACGGTCGCCTTCTCATCAAATCTTTTCTAAGCATCTACTGTGTGCCAGGGACAATCCTAGGTGCTGGGACACAGCTGAGACCCAGAACAAAAACTCTGCCCTCCCTGAACCCACACTCATCTCAGGGATCACAGCCTGCTGCGGCTGTCCTTGGTAAGTGTGTTAGAAAGGGCTCCATGCCAAACACAGTCGTCCCTGCGTATCTGTGGCAGGTTGGGTCCAGGACCCCCATGGATACCAAAATCCGTGGATGCTCAAGTCCCTAATATAAAATGGGAGAGTATTTGCATATAACCTATGCACATCCTCCTCTATACTTTAAATCATCCTCATTTAAAGTTTTACATTTAAGCTTTACAACAACTCCAGGATTACTCATAGTACCTAATACAATGTAAATGCTATGTAAATAGTTGTTACACTGTGTTGTTTAGAGAACAATGACAAGGAAAAAAAGTCGGCATATTTTTAAGGATGCAATTTTACTTTCAATACATAGCTGGTTGAAACCACACATGTGGAACCAACGGTACGGATGGCCACCATATTCCAGAAAAATACTTGACTTCTCTGTTTTTGTTTTTTTTTTCCTTGAGACAGAGTCTTGCTCTGCCGCCCAGGCTGGAGTGCAGTGGCGCCATCTCGGCTCACTGCAAGCTCTGCCTCCCGGGTTCACGCCATTCTCCTGCCTCAGTCTCCCTAGTAGCTGGAACTACAGGCGCCCAGCATTACACCTGGCTAATTTTTTGTATTTTTAGTAGAGACAGGGTTTCACCATGTTAGCCAGGATGATCTCGATCTCCTGACCTCATGATCCGCTCGCCTCGGCCTCCCAAACTGCTGGGATTACAGGCGTGAGCCACCGCGCCCGGCCTGACTTCTCTGTTTTTTTAAATATAAAAATGTAAAACCTCCAAAGGCCATACCAGCAGATATTACATTAAAGAACAGGGTCAGGAATGAAAGAGCTGCAAACTGTTTCACTGAAAGCCAAGTAACCCACACCCTTTGAAAAGCTGCCGAAAAACACCTGTGGGCATCAGACGCGACACCCAAGGCTCACGACTTCAGGTGGCGTGTGCGTCTCTCTCTCCCGCACTCTGTCACATACTGATCCACACTGAGAGAAACTCTGTTCCACAGATCTGAGAAAGAAACTGGCTAAAATTTTCAAAATGTAGGTCTTTAAGAAAATACCACAGACTAACAGATGCCTGTCAGCAGCTGAGAGAGGTGGCTGTGCACGTGTGCCTGCACACGAAGGTGAGGGCGAGCGGTGCTGGAACTCACAGAAGCAACCCCAGCCCGCGGTCCCGCTCAGACAATGCAGGTGGCAAATCACACGGACCTTCCTTCGCGGATCTCCAGAGTCATCGACCGAGACACCACATCTCTAGACGCCAGGTCCTTCGCCACGGGGGCGTATCGCTCCATAAACCTTTCACCTTGACTGTTAATGAGAATGCCTCCCTCTCCACGACATCCTTCTGTAATGAGACAACCGGCACCATATATGCCTGCAAAAAAACCCAAACATTTATAACCTAACAACTGCTAGGACTCTATTTCAAATGCATTATTTTTTTCAAGATATTTTTTGGGGGAGAGAGGAAGAAGATATGCAGAAGGCATTATATGCAAAACTGAACAGAAGAACAGTTAAGATACAGTAGAAAGTCTGGATAACAAAAAGCACTGACAAGGCTGACAGCTGCAGCAGAGGTTGGGGCAGAGCAGTGTCCCCAGCGAGGAGAAAGGCCAGCCTGCAGACCTCTGGCCGATACTCTGATTACAGCCCAGTGTACGCTGGATGCCTCAAATTTTGTTTTAATTTTTGAACATTCTTTTGCACTTCTGATACTGTGGTGACTAGTTAAGGATACCAGCTTGGAGAATTCATATCTAAATTACCCAAACAGTGGCAAGGACAGTAATAATGATTATTTTAGTTAATATTAACACTGCACTTGCTAGGGGCAGTTCTAGCTGCTTTCCACATGTTAACTCATTTAAATCTTACAACAACTCTGGGTAGTACTACCCCTTTTCTCAGGGACAGCAAATTAACGCTTGGTAACATCCAGTCATGCAATTGAGGACACAGCTCAAACCCAAACCTGGGCAGTCCGGCAGTCTGTGCTCCAAACAGTGGCTCTGTGACTTCTCAATGAGATGAGAAACAGGGCATGCCTAGCTCTCGAATTTTAACAAAGGAGATCAAAAACCCGAAACTAAACGTATTTCAAAAGCTACAATTTTTATTAGTACACAAAAAGGGCAATCTTGCTTTTAAAACGAGAATGTGATTCTTGCATCTCACCTGTCTTTTGATTTTCTAAGTTTCAATGCTCTTTTTTCTGTGGATTACTTCTCACATATTGAAGACAAAGCATGAGAAGTGGAGCTCTAAACAAATTACAGAGGGAATTCAGGGGCTCAGTGACATTTTATTGATTAAAAAAAGTAATAAAAAATACAACAGACCAGGTGCAGTGGCTCATGGCTATAATCCCAGCACTCTGAGGGGCCGAGGCAGGAGGATCGCCTAAGCCCTGGAGTTTGAGACCAGCCTGGGCACAACGGTGACACCCCGTCTCTACCAAAAACAAAACAACCCTCAAACATTAGCTGGGCATGGTAACACATGCCTGTAGTCCCAGCCGTTTGGGAGGCTGAGGTGGAAGGATCCTTTGAGCCTGGGAGACAAAGGCTGCAGTGAGCCAAGACTGCTCCACTGCACTCCAGCCTGGGCAATAGAGCAAGACCCGTCTCTAAACAAATTAAAAACAAAAACCTACAACAAATTCATTTCTTATTTTCATCTCTTCCAGGGATCAGAAAGCTGACACTGACAGAGAAAGAGAAGGCACACGTCTGGTTCTTCAGCATCACTTCAGGGGTCTCCATCGTCCACAGGTCAGAAAAGCAACTCAGAGAAGTCCAGGACGAGTCAACTCAAACAAGCAGCAGATGTGTGTCTCTCTCTGACTCCTTCTGAAGAACCGCCCCCAAACTCAAGACTTCAACTGTCATTTCTGTGTTAATGTCTCCAAACTGCACATTCATAAGCTCAACCGTCAGACGTCCCCGAGATGAGCGCATCTTCCCCACAACAAGCTCCCTCAGTGGTCGTGTGGGCTGAGCCCCAATGTCCGAACGTCACACGCGGTTCTGTCACGGCTGTGCCCTGACTTTACATCCCATCATCGCGGGAGCTCCATGTTCTCCTACAAAGCCGAAATCTGCCTGTACTGCTTCTGGGTTCCATGGCATTCTCCCAGCTCTCAGAATGCTCACTCGGTAAACCCTGATGGAGATCCTACCGTGTGCTGGGCCTGGTCCACCCAGCTAACGAGAAGACCTGCCTGCCTGAGGAGCTGACGACCTCGTTGCGAAGAGGGACACTGAACAATCCCTGCTTTACCTTTTTTTTGAGACAGAGTCTACTCTGTTGCCCAGGCTGGAGTGCAGTGGTGTGATCTCGGCTCACTGCAACCTCTGCCTCCCAGATTCAAGCATTCTTCTTGCCTCGGCCTCCCAAGTAGCTGGGATTACAGGTACATGCCACCACGCCATGCTGATTTTTGTATTTTTAGTAGAGATGAAGTTTCACCATGTTGGTTGGGTTGGTCTCGAACTCCTGACCTCAGGTGATCGGCCGCCTTGGCCTCCCAAAGTACTGGGATTACAGGTGTGAGCCACCACGCCCGGCCTCAATCCCTGCTTTACTGCTGGCATAAGCATCACCAACGCAGGGTTTAGGGCTCTTCAGAAATGCATAAGATGCTGGCCCAAACTGCCTTAGGGGAAGGAGAGTGTGGGAAAAGTCTCCTTAAGGAAATGACATTGAAGTTAGGACCTGAGAGCTGAAAAAGCTGATCTTCAAAACCACGTTACTACGTAAAACTACGGAGGAGCAATGAGTAGTTGCTTACAACTTACAAGTACAGCTTGTACAAGTAGGCAAGGCGTCCTGCCCTACCTGTGGGGTGGAAGTGAACAAACTCTAGGTCCTGGCAAGGAAGGCCTGCCCTGGTGATCATGGCCGTGCCGTCGCCAGTGCTGGTGTGGGCAGACGTGCAGCTGAAGTAGGTGCACCCGTAACCTCTGGAAACAACAGACAGCAGTGACTGACAGCGGCCCACGTCTTGACCTCCTGTCTGGTGAGATCACAGAACGGACATAGCAGCCCCGGGGCACCGTCTTCTCAGTGCTGTCTGTGTGCATACAACCCTCTACTCACGCACACCCCACACACATCACTGGGGGCCATGCCAGAGAAGCTGCTACCCTATGCAGGTAGGATAGAAGCCTGGGATCAGAGAAGGGACTT
>NW_022325872.1:0-17195 GCF_002776525.5 Piliocolobus tephrosceles | reverse complement strand
AAGTCCCTTCTCTGATCCCAGGCTTCTATCCTACCTGCATAGGGTAGCAGCTTCTCTGGCATGGCCCCCAGTGATGTGTGTGGGGTGTGCGTGAGTAGAGGGTTGTATGCACACAGACAGCACTGAGAAGACGGTGCCCCGGGGCTGCTATGTCCGTTCTGTGATCTCACCAGACAGGAGGTCAAGACGTGGGCCGCTGTCAGTCACTGCTGTCTGTTGTTTCCAGAGGTTACGGGTGCACCTACTTCAGCTGCACGTCTGCCCACACCAGCACTGGCGACGGCACGGCCATGATCACCAGGGCAGGCCTTCCTTGCCAGGACCTAGAGTTTGTTCACTTCCACCCCACAGGTAGGGCAGGACGCCTTGCCTACTTGTACAAGCTGTACTTGTAAGTTGTAAGCAACTACTCATTGCTCCTCCGTAGTTTTACGTAGTAACGTGGTTTTGAAGATCAGCTTTTTCAGCTCTCAGGTCCTAACTTCAATGTCATTTCCTTAAGGAGACTTTTCCCACACTCTCCTTCCCCTAAGGCAGTTTGGGCCAGCATCTTATGCATTTCTGAAGAGCCCTAAACCCTGCGTTGGTGATGCTTATGCCAGCAGTAAAGCAGGGATTGAGGCCGGGCGTGGTGGCTCACACCTGTAATCCCAGTACTTTGGGAGGCCAAGGCGGCCGATCACCTGAGGTCAGGAGTTCGAGACCAACCCAACCAACATGGTGAAACTTCATCTCTACTAAAAATACAAAAATCAGCATGGCGTGGTGGCATGTACCTGTAATCCCAGCTACTTGGGAGGCCGAGGCAAGAAGAATGCTTGAATCTGGGAGGCAGAGGTTGCAGTGAGCCGAGATCACACCACTGCACTCCAGCCTGGGCAACAGAGTAGACTCTGTCTCAAAAAAAAGGTAAAGCAGGGATTGTTCAGTGTCCCTCTTCGCAACGAGGTCGTCAGCTCCTCAGGCAGGCAGGTCTTCTCGTTAGCTGGGTGGACCAGGCCCAGCACACGGTAGGATCTCCATCAGGGTTTACCGAGTGAGCATTCTGAGAGCTGGGAGAATGCCATGGAACCCAGAAGCAGTACAGGCAGATTTCGGCTTTGTAGGAGAACATGGAGCTCCCGCGATGATGGGATGTAAAGTCAGGGCACAGCCGTGACAGAACCGCGTGTGACGTTCGGACATTGGGGCTCAGCCCACACGACCACTGAGGGAGCTTGTTGTGGGGAAGATGCGCTCATCTCGGGGACGTCTGACGGTTGAGCTTATGAATGTGCAGTTTGGAGACATTAACACAGAAATGACAGTTGAAGTCTTGAGTTTGGGGGCGGTTCTTCAGAAGGAGTCAGAGAGAGACACACATCTGCTGCTTGTTTGAGTTGACTCGTCCTGGACTTCTCTGAGTTGCTTTTCTGACCTGTGGACGATGGAGACCCCTGAAGTGATGCTGAAGAACCAGACGTGTGCCTTCTCTTTCTCTGTCAGTGTCAGCTTTCTGATCCCTGGAAGAGATGAAAATAAGAAATGAATTTGTTGTAGGTTTTTGTTTTTAATTTGTTTAGAGACGGGTCTTGCTCTATTGCCCAGGCTGGAGTGCAGTGGAGCAGTCTTGGCTCACTGCAGCCTTTGTCTCCCAGGCTCAAAGGATCCTTCCACCTCAGCCTCCCAAACGGCTGGGACTACAGGCATGTGTTACCATGCCCAGCTAATGTTTGAGGGTTGTTTTGTTTTTGGTAGAGACGGGGTGTCACCGTTGTGCCCAGGCTGGTCTCAAACTCCAGGGCTTAGGCGATCCTCCTGCCTCGGCCCCTCAGAGTGCTGGGATTATAGCCATGAGCCACTGCACCTGGTCTGTTGTATTTTTTATTACTTTTTTTAATCAATAAAATGTCACTGAGCCCCTGAATTCCCTCTGTAATTTGTTTAGAGCTCCACTTCTCATGCTTTGTCTTCAATATGTGAGAAGTAATCCACAGAAAAAAGAGCATTGAAACTTAGAAAATCAAAAGACAGGTGAGATGCAAGAATCACATTCTCGTTTTAAAAGCAAGATTGCCCTTTTTGTGTACTAATAAAAATTGTAGCTTTTGAAATACGTTTAGTTTCGGGTTTTTGATCTCCTTTGTTAAAATTCGAGAGCTAGGCATGCCCTGTTTCTCATCTCATTGAGAAGTCACAGAGCCACTGTTTGGAGCACAGACTGCCGGACTGCCCAGGTTTGGGTTTGAGCTGTGTCCTCAATTGCATGACTGGATGTTACCAAGCGTTAATTTGCTGTCACTGAGAAAGGGGGTAGTACTACCCGGAGTTGTTGTAAGACTTAAATGAGTTAACATGTGGAAAGCAGCTAGAACTGACCCTAGCAAGTGCAGTGTGAATATTAACTAAAATAATCATTATTACTGTCCTTGCCACTGTTTGGGTAATTTAGATACGAATTCTCCAAGCTTGTATCCTTAACTAGTCACCACAGTATCGTAGTACCAAAGAATGTTCAAAAATTAAAACAAAATTTGAGGCATCCAGCGTACACTGGGCTGTAATCAGAGTATCGGCCAGAGGTCTGCGGGCTGGCCTTTCTCCTCGCTGGGGACACTGTTCTGCCCCAACCTCTGCTGCAGCCGTCAGCCTTGTCAGTGCTTTTTGTTATCCAGACTTTCTACTGTATCTTAACTGTTCTTTCTGTTCAGTTTTGCATATAATGCCTTCTGCATATCTTCTTCCTCTCTCCCCCAAAAAATATCTTGAAAAAAATAATGCATTTGAAATAGAGTCCTAGCAATTGTTAGGTTATAGATGTTTGGGTTTTTCTGCAGGCATATATGGTGCCGGTTGTCTCATTACGGAAGGATGTCGTGGAGAGGGAGGCATTCTCATTAACAGTCAAGGTGAAAGGTTTATGGAGCGATACGCCCCCGTGGCGAAGGACCTGGCGTCTAGAGATGTGGTGTCTCGGTCGATGACTCTGGAGATCCGCGAAGGAAGGTCCGTGTGATTTGCCACCAGCATTGTCTGAGCGGGACCACAGACCGGGGTTGCTTCTGTTGAGTTCCAGCACCGCTCGCCCTCACCTTCGTGTGCAGGCACACGTGCACAGCCACCTCTCTCAGCTGCTGACAGGCGTCTGTTAGTCTGTGGTATTTTCCTAAAGACCTACATTTTGAAAATTTTAGCCAGTTTCTTTCTCAGATCTGTGGAACAGAGTTTCTCTCAGTGTGGATCAGTATGTGACAGAGTGCGGGAGAGAGAGACACACACGTAACCTGAAGTCGGCACGTGAGCCTTGGGTGTCGCGTCTGATGCCCACAGGTGTTTTTCGGCAGCTTTTCAAAGGGTGTGGGTTACTTGGCTTTCAGTGAAACAGTTTGCAGCTCTTTCATTCCTGACCCTGTTCTTTAATGTAATATCTGCTGGTATGGCCTTTGGAGGTTTTACATTTTTATATTTAAAAAAACAGAGAAGTCAGGCCGGGCGCGGTGGCTCACGCCTGTAATCCCAGCAGTTTGGGAGGCCGAGGCGAGCGGATCATGAGGTCAGGAGATCGAGATCATCCTGGCTAACATGGTGAAACCCTGTCTCTACTAAAAATACAAAAAATTAGCCAGGTGTAATGCTGGGCGCCTGTAGTTCCAGCTACTAGGGAGACTGAGGCAGGAGAATGGCGTGAACCCGGGAGGCAGAGCTTGCAGTGAGCCGAGATGGCGCCACTGCACTCCAGCCTGGGCGGCAGAGCAAGACTCTGTCTCAAGGAAAAAAAAAACAAAAACAGAGAAGTCAAGTATTTTTCTGGAATATGGTGGCCATCCGTACCGTTGGTTCCACATGTGTGGTTTCAACCAGCTATGTATTGAAAGTAAAATTGCATCCTTAAAAATATGCCGACTTTTTTTCCTTGTCATTGTTCTCTAAACAACACAGTGTAACAACTATTTACATAGCATTTACATTGTATTAGGTACTATGAGTAATCCTGGAGTTGTTGTAAAGCTTAAATGTAAAACTTTAAATGAGGATGATTTAAAGTATAGAGGAGGATGTGCATAGGTTATATGCAAATACTCTCCCATTTTATATTAGGGACTTGAGCATCCACGGATTTTGGTATCCATGGGGGTCCTGGACCCAACCTGCCACAGATACGCAGGGACGACTGTGTTTGGCATGGAGCCCTTTCTAACACACTTACCAAGGACAGCCGCAGCAGGCTGTGATCCCTGAGATGAGTGTGGGTTCAGGGAGGGCAGAGTTTTTGTTCTGGGTCTCAGCTGTGTCCCAGCACCTAGGATTGTCCCTGGCACACAGTAGATGCTTAGAAAAGATTTGATGAGAAGGCGACCGTAAATGAGGGGAAATTTTCCTCAGTATCAAAACATGTTGAAACTCACAGGCTTCCAAGATGACGTATTCTCAGGTCTCCTGCCGTTGCCGTTCTCTGCCTTATGTGGTGGTGTTCTGTCTTCCCAGAGGCTGTGGCCCTGAGAAAGATCACGTCTACCTGCAGCTGCACCACCTGCCTCCAGAGCAGCTGGCCACGCGCCTGCCCAGCATTTCAGAGACAGCCATGATCTTCGCTGGTGTGGACGTCACGAAGGAGCCGATCCCTGTCCTCCCCACCGTGCATTATAACATGGGCGGCATTCCCACCAACTACAAGGGGCAGGTGATGGTGCTGGCTCCCCTCCCACAGCTGGAAAGAAGGCTGGGACAACGGGGCCCACCTCGCAGTTGTCTCTTTAGATCTTAGAGGAAAAGACATTTTCTTCAAGAAAGTACTGTCTTGTTTTCTAGATTGCACTTTAAATTTCTATTACTGGAGGATGGAGGGGGCTTAATAATTTATTCCTCCTTAGTAAATTGTCATAGATACATCATTTGCAGCTTTTTCCATTTTATAATTACTTTCCTATATGATCTCGTGTTATTTCTAATGATCTTGTACATTGAGGGATCTTTCTAATTCCTACCTTTGAGTGGTTTGTGGTTCACACAGAGCTGGTCGGTCACTTAGGCTCCTTGTTGGGCAAGGTGGGCGGCAGCTGTTACTTTCCCTGCATAGATGAAGAGGTGAACGGCAGGTAGAAGAGTCTGGAACATCAGTGTCGCCTGCTGATGTTCCTCCACCTGCCGTGCTCCTGGGTCTGAGCCGGAGCGCAGGTGGTGAGGGCCTCGGGAACGTGGGACACGGGGACAGTCGCAGATGCCGACATTGGGGGTCCTCTGCAGGTGGTGAGGGCCTCGGGAACGTGGGACACGGGGACAGTCGCAGGTGCCGACATTGGGGGTCCTCTGACCTACTTGTAACAGCATCAGGGCACAGGTGGTGAGGGCCTCAGGAATGTGGGACCCAGTCGCAAATGCCAACATTGGGGGTCCTCTGATCTGGTCACAGCAGGTGCTCGGGGCAAGGGAAACGGGGATACATTCGGAAGCTTCCCTCTGAAGAAGAGGAGCTATGGTCCTTACCTCCCTCTGAGATATGGTCTTTCCTTCCCTCTTTTTTTCTTGGAGATGCAGTCTCGCTCTGTTGCTTAGGCTGGAGCACAATGGCGCGATCTTGGCTCACTGCAACCTCCGCCTCCCAGGTTCAAGCGATTCTTCAGTCTCCTGAGTAGCTGGGATTATAGGCACCCACCATCATGCCTGGCTAATGTTTGTATTTTTAGTTGAGACGGGGTTTCACCATGTTAGCCAGGCAGGTCTTGAACCCCTGACCTCAGGTGATCCACCCGACTCAACCTCCCAAAGTGCTGGGATTACAGGTATGGCCACCGCGCCTGGCCTACTTCCCTCTCTTTCTCTGGTCTGCAGCACAGACACCCTGCTGGGGGAGGTGGCCTGGTGGAGGTATGGGCACCTTGACATTTCACCTGAATCTTCCTTTCCACAGGTCCTGAGGCATGTGAATGGCCAGGATCAGATTGTGCCCGGCCTGTACACCTGTGAAGAGGCCGCTTGTGCCTTGGTACATGGTGCCAACCGGCTTGGGGCAAACTCGCTCTCGGACCTGGTTGTCTTTGGTCGGGCATGTGCCCTGAGCATCGAAGAGTCATATAGGCCTGGTAAGTGTTTTCTTCAGGAGCCAGACTGTTTGAGAAGGCGCAGGAGGTTACAGTCGTTTTTCTTTTTTTTGAGACAGGTCAGCCCAGGCTGGAGTGCCATGGCACAGTCCTAGCCACCTCAACCTCCCAGGCTTGAGCAGTCATCAACACCTCCACCTGCAGAGTCCCAAGTATCTGGGACTACAGATGTGCACCACCACACCTGGCTAATTTTAAAAAGTTTTTTTTTTTGTAGAGACAGGGTCTCACAATATTGCCCAGGCTGGTCTTGAACTAGACCCAAACAGTCCTGCCTCAGCTTCCCAAAGTACTGGGATTACAGACATGAGCCACTGCACCCAGCCAGGTCACAAAACCTCAATTTGTTGCTGGAAATTTGCTTAGTGGTCATATAGAGGTAGTCTGGGTTTTTTCCCCTAGAAGGGATTAAACTGAGAAATCCGGAAGTTATATGGTGGTAATGTTGAGACTAGATAGAGGCTGGTTGGGGATCTTAACAGTTAAGGTGACATTTTTGGGGTTTCTTTTTTAAAAAAATTATTTTGCAGTCATGTTCTGCTTAGAAAAAGCACTATTAGGAAGTTGTTATTTTTAGGGGAAGTTCATTACATATTACTTGCCTGATAAAAATCACTTATTTGCAATGAAATTTTTTAAATAGTTGGCGTGAACGAATATGTAACTTGGTACTTAGGAAAATACTTTAGGCCATTCTGAGAACAAAGTACAGCTGGCCTCTATTAGAGGAGAGGGGACGACTTAGAGTGAACAGGATTCCCACCCTCTACGGACAGATTGGATTTCACTTGCTGGTTTTCTTTTCATGGTAGCGTCAAATAATGTAGGAGAACAAATACCATGTGTGGGAGTGTGAGTCTCATGTGCACTAAGAACGGGACAGTTAGTATCGCTCCCACCTCCAGAGATCTTCACGGTGGTTATCCAGCCTCGTGTGCTCAGAACAGTGTGAGGTGGATGAGGCACTGGTGGATGTTTGTGTGGCAAGGATGGTGGGACCCCAGGCCCACATTCTTCCCGTTACCTTTCTCTGGTGTTAACTGTTTGGCATCCTTTCTGCTGAGTTTATAGAACAGGTGGTTTTTGTATGGATTCAAGTGAAATAAAAACTAGGACTGCCATAACTTATAAACATGCCTGCTTTTATATCTGTAGTTAGAAAGGTATGGAGAGTATTAAAAAGGTAGCTTACTTCAGACACACTGTCTCTGGATCTGACCACAGCTCGGGAGGCCAGCACACGCAGAGCTGGCGTCTTACCCCAAGTCGCAGCTGATCATGGGCGAAGGCGGAGTTCAGGTCCATCGTTCCTGATGCCACAGGTTGTGCTTGTCTCACTCCATAGCCCTGCACTTTGTAGCAGTGAGGACTGATACCACTTCTCTCAGAGCAATGTAGAAATTTTGAGCTTCTCTTTCTTTGAAAATGCAAAAAAGAACATTTTGTAAGAATACCCTGTACTTTACATCTGAGAAACCGGTCACGCATGCAGCATCTCACGCAGAATGCTGTGGAGTCAGACTCAAAAGGCTGCACACCTGTGGTTCTCTTGATACGACATTCTGGAAAAGGCACATCTAGGGAAGAAAAGGGATTGGTGGTTGCCAGAGACTGTTTCCTGATACGGACACAGTTCTCTGTGTACCAGAATTTGAAAAACTACACTAAAAATGATGAGTTTATTTTACTGTATCTTTGTGCTTTAATTTTTAAAAATGAAAAGGAAAGAAAAAATGCTTGTAGCATCACCACTTCTCCCCCACTCCCCGAAAAAAAGAATACATGCATATATATATTTTTTAGAGATAGTCTCCCTCTGTCGCCCAGGCTGGAGTGCAGTGGTACGATTAGGTGCACGCCACCATACCTGGCTAATTTTTAAAAATATTTTGTAGGGACAGGGTCTCCCTGTGTTGCCCAGGATGGTCTTGAACTCCTGGCCTCAAGTGATCCTCCTGTCTCAGCCTCCCAAAGTGGTTACATGCATTTATACATGTGTTAAAGTTGGTAGAACTGAGGCTGGGTGCAGTGGCTCATGCCTATAATCCCACCACTTTGGGAGGCCGAGGAAGGCAGATTGCTTGAGCTCAGGAGTTCAAGACCAGCTTGGGCAAGGTGGTAAAGCCCTGTCTCTACAAAAAATACAAAAATTAGCTGGGCATGGTGGCTCACACCAGTATAGTCCCAGCTACTTGGGAGGCTGAGGTGGGAGGATTGCTGGAGCCTGGAAGGCGGAGGTTGTAGTGAGCTGAGATCACACCACTGCATCCAGCCTGAGCAACAGAGGGAGGAGACATTGTCTCAAAGAAAAGAAAAAAGAAATTGTAGAACTGTCCACTGAAAGAAAAAAGTCAATTTTACTGAATGATCAATTTTTAAAGCATTATAATCAAAAGGAAAAGAAATAGCAGCAAGCCTAGAAGCATTTGAGCAGGCCCTCAAGAGACCCACATCCTGGTCCCCTGGGGAGGCGGTGGGCGGGGCGGGGCCTGTTTGACTCCTGCATTTCATACCTCCTACCTTCTGCATGTATTACCTGTTGAAGAAAATATATATAAATAAAGTTAATATATATATATATAAATATATATATAAATATGTTTAAGTAAAGTTATTTTAAAAACTTTAAAACTTTTTTAAATAACTTTTTTGAAGACATCTTAGAAACACAAGAGTTGCAAATCTTGGCTGTGCACAGTGGCTCACACATGTGATCCCAGCACTTTGGGAGGCCGAGGCAGGTGGCTCACCTGAGGTCAGGAGTTTGAGACCAGCCTGGCCAACATGGTGAAACCCCATCTCTGCTGAAAATACAAAAATTAGCCAGGTATGGTGGCATACTCCTGTAGTCCCAGCTACTCTGGAGGCTGAGGCATGAGGATTGCTTGAACCAGGAGGTGGAGGTTGCAGTGAGCCGAGATGGTGCCAGTGTACTCCAGCCTGGGCTACAGAGCAAAATTCCATCTCAAAAAAAAAAAATTGCAAATCTTGAAGTGTAGGTGAGAGCACACAAGAGTCCAAATCAGCAGGTGACTCTCAAGCACACAGCAACCACCTTCCTCCCCATTATGCGAAGGACAGTGGGGTGGCCGGTCCCTCAGGACCACCATCTGGAAAGTTTTTTTTCCCTTAGTGGAGTGACGTTTATATACACTTAATGTATAAAAATTTGTATACAATTAATTTTTTTTTTTTAAGACAGGGTCTCACTCTGTTGCCCAGACTGGAGTGCAGTGGTGCGATCTCAGCTCACTGCAACCTCTACCTTTCGGGTTCAAGCAGTTCTTATGCCTCAGCCTCCCGAGTAGCTGGGATTATAGGCGCACATCACCATACCCAGATAATTTTTGTGTTTTTAGTAGAAACGAGGTTTTGCCACGTTGGCCAGGCTGCACTTGAACTCCTGACCTCAAGTGATCCGCCTATCTCGGCCTCCTAAAGTGCTGGGATTACAGGCGAGAGCCATCGCACCCGGCCTTCAGTTAGTTTTTTAATTTTAGAGATGATTTCTAGTTTATTCACTCTAAGATCAGTTAATGGATATCTACTGTGTGCCAACAATTTTGCCTTTATGTATGTTCTTTAAAATTGGCCCCAACTCAACAGGTGGCCTCAGATGTAGGGTGGGCTGGCAGTGTGTTAGCTGAGGAGACTTTCGCAGTTTCCAAGCTCCTTGAGTGACTGTGTTACGTATTTTTGTGTCATTCTAAATCCATTTGGTTTTTTAAAATGGTTTAAAAAGTTAAATTCAACCTTTTTTTTGTTTTAGGAGATAAAGTCCCTCCAATTAAACCAAATGCTGGGGAAGAATCTGTCATGAATCTTGACAAATTGAGATTTGCTGACGGAAGCATAAGAACATCGGAACTTCGACTCAGCATGCAGAAGGTAAGAGCCTGGACTCACTCTGGCATGAGCAGGCTGGCTGCATACCTGGCCCTGCACTGGTTTTGTTTTTTTAAAAATAGATTTAGGGGGATGCAGGTGCAGTTTGTGTGGATGAACCATGAGGTGGTGGAGTCTGGGCTTTTCATGTATCCATCACCCAAGTCGTGTATGTTGTACCCAGCAGGTAATTGCTCATCCCCACCCCTCCCACTTTTTGGAGCCCCCAGTCTTTGTTAGTCCACTCCGTGTGGCCACGTGTACTCACCATTCAGCTCCCACTTCCAAGTGAGAATGTGACACTTGACCTTGAGTCACTTCACTTAGGATAGTGACCTCCTGTTCCATCCACGTGACTGCAGAAGACATGATTGCATTATTTTTGTATGGCTGAGTATTTCATGGTGTTTATGTACCACATTTTCTTTGTCCAGTCATCATTGATGGGCACTTAGGTTGATTCCAGACTTTGCTATTGTGACTAGTGCTGCGATAAACATGCGAGGCTGCACCAGTATCGAGGTAAACAGCAGTAGGACGTACTCCTCACCGTATCAAGAACATGAAAGAGACCAGGAGCCCTGAACTACACAGAAGTGCACTTTTCCACACAGAAGGTCAGCAGGCTAGGGCAGAGTTAGTGACTGCTTGGCATCCAGGACGGCCTTCTCTGGTTCGCTCGTGTGTGCTTGGGCGTGACCTCCGTGCCCTGACCGTCGCTGGCTGTCGTGGATGAGTCACAGTGTGGAGGAGAGGGAGCAGCAGGACTGCCGGAGAAGCTCAGTCCCCAGCGGGGCAGCTTTCTCTTCGCAGGTTTCCTGGAGTTCAACACAATACTTACATCTCAGGCCCACATATTGATCATGTCATCATGCCTGGCTTCCAGCAGCTTGGAAATGTCTTTAAGCTGGGCCTGTTGCTGCCCCTGAATATACTCAGAAGCAAGGGAGAGTGGGCGGCGGGTGGAAACCGATCTGTGCGGCCTGTGCTGCTGGGAGTCGGTCCAGTAGGACCGTCTGTGACGATGGAAATGTTCCGAGTGTTTGCCGTCCAGTATGGCAGCCATTAGCCACAGAGGGCTGTGGAGAACTTGATATATAGTCAGTCTGAGAAACTGAATTCCTCTAATAACAAGGATTCTTGTCCATGAATGAGATCTCCTGTCTACTATTTGCAAGAATTTCTGTGTATTTTCTAAAAAGAAGTCCATTGCTTTAGTGCTATTCTGAAAGGCATATGGTGTTAAGACACAAGAGAACAGGTTCCCTGCTGACATTTTCACAGGCCTGTGCCCTTCAGTCTTCAAGTGAGGCTGGGCTTGAGGGAGGCTTTGTGGAACGGTGAGAAGAACAGTGTGACTAAGGCACAGAAGGCTGAGTGGTGCCTTGCAGTACTTTTGTAGGGTTGGAGGCCAGCTGTGAGAGAAGGAACCATTGCATTAGAGAGTGGGAACATGCCTTAGGATACAGAAATGGCAAATCCGTGAGACAGTTTGAAGTGAGAATAATAGAAGCATTCTCACCAAACAAGGTGTGTCTTGGTGTCTGCTGTGTTGCAGGCTCCGTGAGATGCTGGAGTCAGCACTGAACAAACAGAGCTTCCTGTGCTCGTGGAAATGTGTTTCGTTGGGGGAAGGATTTTTCTGCTGACTCTGGCTATTAATAGTAAGAATCAAAAAAAGAAATGAGGTAAATTATTGGGAACAGGCCCCCAAATCTGGCCATAAACTGGCCCCCAAACTGGCCATAAACAAAATCTCTGCAGCACCATGACATACTGTTGATGGCCATGATGCCCATGCTGGAAGGTTGTGGGTTTACCAGAGTGAGGGCAAGGAACACCTGGCCCACCCAGGGCGGAAAACCGCTTGAGGGTTTCTTAAACCACAAACAGTAGCATGAGCGATCTGTGCCTTAAGGACGTGTGCCTGCTGCAGATAACTAGCCAGAGCCCATCCCTTTGTTTCCCGTAAGGAATACTTTGAGTAAATCTTATGACTGGCTTGTTGTCAATAAATATGTGGGTAAATCTCTGTTGGAGGCTCTCAGCTCTGAAGGCTGTGAGACCCCTGATTTCCCACCCCACGCACTATAGCTCTGTGTGTGTATCTTTAATTCCTCTAGCGCTGCTGGGTTAGGGTCTCCATAACCGGGTTGGTCCTGGCAGTAAATATTGAAAAGGAATAGATAAAATTGCTATTATTCACAGACATAATTTCCAAAAAATTCCCAGAGAATAAACTGAAAAACTAACAGAAACAAAACAAGAATGCAGTAAGGTGTCTGGATAAGAGATTTGTATCTAAAAATCAGTAGCTTTGCAATGTGCCAGCAGTAATCTGCTCAGACATCAGTAAATATCTCATTCACATTTCAAACAAAAAATTAAAAATTCCTTGAAATAATGTAACCAGAAATACAAGAAAGGATATGAAAACGTGGCTGCTAAAGGACATGAAAGAATGTAATACTAGATTCTGAGATGCAACTTTTTTCATTTGTTCTTCCTGAAAAACCATTAGGTTGATGTGCATTGCAGTGTCATGATTATGTATGAGTCTAAGGAAAATCAGATGAAATGTCCAAATTAAACCATGAAGGTGCATTGGTAGAGGAAGAGACAATTAGGGTCAGTAGAGCAAAGCAGAGTTAGAGGGAGAAGCAAGGAGGAGGAGGGATCACAGAGGTTTTGCCTCTCTGTCCCACAGGAAGCAAAAGCTGACGCCTGGTTCCCAGCACACCTACAGTAAACTTCAGGTCCACTGCGTGGCACGTTTCTTGCCACAGTAAAACTATGAAGGAAGTCAGTGTATAAGAAGCTTCTACAAAATAGGCAGAAGACAGTAGCCAGATGGGCCAAGGGCCCCAGCCACCCACACCCCTCCCTCTCACTGAAGACCTTCGGCTCCAACCCCACCATCACCAGGACTCTGCTCAGCTCCCCCTAGTGTGTGTCACCACAGGGCTGCTGGCTTGTGTCACATTCACCACCAGACCCCACGTCAGGAGTCCTGCCAGGGGTGTGGGGAGGCAGCACTGCCTGGTTGACTGTGGAGCCATGTGGAACATGGTGCCTCACAGGCAGTCTGCTTGGAGTCCTGGACCCTGGCTGTATCCCACTGGAAAGGATGTGTCTGGGTCTAAGATGTGTATGTAATAGAAACATCTATTCAGAAGCTTTAGTCAAAACTTCATTTTTAAGTTCAGAGTAATAAACTCATAGTCTGAATTTCCTAATTTTTCTGTTTAATTTAGGTAACTTTCAACTGAAATGCAAAACAACAGTTAAGTCTAAAAGTTAAGCAGTTCTTGGTGTGGCTACTTGTATGGATTAAAAGTTTACAAATAATATTTTGTGCCACAGTCAATGCAAAATCATGCTGCTGTGTTCCGTGTGGGAAGCGTGTTGCAAGAAGGTTGTGGGAAAATCAGCAAGCTCTACGGAGACCTGAAGCACCTGAAGACGTTTGACCGGGGTGAGCAGACAGCGGGCTCTTTGTACAGTGTTGGGCCCTGCCTTCTGCAGGGTGGGCTGGTGTATATCCCATCAGTGCTAACTTAGTTCCATGCTTGCTGTCCAGATGGGTCCTGGCCCACAGATATAAAGCCACAACCAGTGGCTCCACGGACTAGCAGGCCCAGGCTGACAGCTCAGAAGGCCCATGTGACTGGGTCCCACCTGCCCCTGATGGAACTTTTTGTGTCCCCAGGAATGGTCTGGAACACGGACCTGGTGGAGACCCTGGAGCTGCAGAACCTGATGCTGTGTGCGCTGCAGACCATCTACGGAGCAGAGGCGCGGAAGGAGTCACGGGGCGCACACGCCAGGGAAGACTACAAGGTGCACTTTCTCGCCACACCCACCTGCACCTGCCTTTTCCTCCCACCTGGTGGGACTCAGCCCCACCCCTGCATTTTCTCTGCATTTTATTTCATTTCCCCAAAAGTAAATCCAAAAAATGCCTTTTTCCCCCTGGTAACTTTGATCCTTGGGTTCCCGCCATCCTCTGGGTCACTGTGACCTTTTCCTTGCTTTGGGTCAGCGTCTACTGATGCCAGCAGTGGCATCTCCAAGCCAATGTGCTTTGCTGTTAGAAGGCCAAGGTTAGAAGTGCAGCCAGAGTGGCATGACCAGGAAATAAATGCCAGTTTATTAAATAATGAGTAAGCCACCATTTCAAACCTGCCCTAAGGAGGAAATGCCAGTTTATTAAATAACGAGTAAGCCACCATTTCAGACCTGCCCTGTGGTGGAAATGCCAGTTTATTAAATAACGAGTAAGCCACCGTTTCAGACCTGCCCTGTGGTTTGGAAAAGGTATTATAGAGCCTGCCCTGTGCTCACTTGTTCTTCAGGTGAACTGATTTTTGTGCAGAGCACACATGTTGGATTCTGCCTGGTAAGAGTTTTTCACATACGATAGCAAAAAAACACGGAAAGGGAAGCTTGGGGCACAAATGCAAGTTCAGGATAAACCACATCAGCCAAAGGACAAAGGCTCTACAAGGCAGGCACACAGGCTGGTTCAGGACCGTGTTTGGGCGGCTGCTGGCGGCCTTTCCAGTTAGCTGAACACAGTGAGTGGGAAAGCATTTTTATTCACCATGAAATTTTACCGATTTACCCTCCACTAGAATATGCTGATGGCTGTAATCACTGCTCGGAACTTGCTCTTGCCTCCTTGTACATATTAAGAGTCTTTCCTGCAAAGTATATGAATCCGTGTTTGCCAGAATACAGAATAATAATAATTTTGTTGTTTTTATTTTTATTTTTTTGAGATAGAGTCTTGCTGTTCCCCAGGCTGGAATGCAATGGCGTGATCTCAGCTCACTGCAAGCTCTGCCTCCCGGGTTTGAGTAATTCCCCTGCCTCAGCCTCCCAAGCAGCTGGGATTACAGATGCATACCACCATGCCTGGCTAATTTTGTATTTTCAGTAGAGTTGGGGTTTCACCATGTTGGCCGGGCTGGTCTTGAACTCGTGACCTCAAGTGAACCACCTACCTCAACCTCCCATAGTGCTAGGATTACAGGCATGAGCCACTGGGCCTGGCCAGTAGCATAAATTTAGTTGGTCACAACAAGTTTTAATTAGAATAGAAGCCAGGTGCAGTGGCTCACACCTGTAATCCCAGCATTTGGGAGGCTGAGGCAGGCAGATCACTTGAGCCCGGAGTTGTAGACCAGCCTGGGCAACATGGCGAAACCTGTCTCTACACAAAAATAAAAAATTAGCCAGGCGTGGTGGTACGTGCAGGAGACTGAGGCAGGATGATTGATTGAGCCCGGGAAGTCAAGGCTCCAGCAAGCTGTGATCACACCACTGCACTCCAGCCCAGGTGACATAGCGAGAGCCTGTCTCAAAAGAAAAAACAATTTTTTTTAAATAAAAACAGGCTGAAAGAAAAGACTGAGGTAGTAGGTAGTCTCCCAGCGCATGCAGCAAAAAGACAAAGTATTTGGTAAACTCTTAGGTACATAAAGGATGTCTAAGGGAACGTGCGGACACGGATTACTCTGGACTCACTGCTGGCTGCACACCCCCTGGCCAGCCATGTGGCCTCCGTGGGTTCTGAATGTTGATGGAGCCAGGGCTGAAGTGGAAATGAAATGAGTTCTAGGGCATCTGTCTCTTAGATCATTTTAATGTTTGCTGTGTTTTTTCTGTATTGCTCCGTTAGAGTAATGAGATATGTGATGGTGTTTCTGGCCTCAGGTGCGGATTGATGAGTACGATTACTCCAAGCCCATCCAGGGGCAACAGAAGAAGCCCTTTGAGGAGCACTGGAGGAAGCACACCCTGTCCTATGTGGACGTCAGCACTGGGAAGGTCAGTGTGGAGCTCGTTCTCACCACAGCCCAGAACGCGCACGGCCCCGCCCAGGTTCGCGGGCTGACCTTGCTGATGGTGAACGGGGAGGAGCAGGCCAGGTTTAAATCAACTCCTGACAGATTTGAGGCACCCCTGAAAAAGGCACTCTGACAGCAGTCAGGCTTCTGGCTGGAAACAGAATCCAGTGCCTGCAAGTGGTTCAGAGGAGCCTTGAGGAAGGGTTGCTCCGTGGTGTGGGCCAGATGGAAGTCACTGGGCAGGAGCAAGTGTCCAAGGCCTGGTGGCAGGGGAGGAGAGGAGGATTGTGGACTTAGGGAGAAGTCAGCGTCTGTGGGATGGGGACACAGCCACTACCAGAAACCAGCCCCAAGCCAAGGGAGCCCGGAAGAGACCCCTCCCCTCTCCTCCCTTGGGCTGGCCCAACCGGAAGCATCTGCAGGGGAGCTGAGGTGATGTGGTGCAGCCCTTAGCATCCCCTGGGCACTGAGCAAGCAGAGAAGGGAAGGGCAGAAATTGAGGAGGGGTTGTGGTGAGCAGTGTCCTGGGAACAGCCAGCCAAGGGTGTGGTAGGGGGGTTGCAGCCTTGTTCCACACAAGCACAGTTCACCTGTGTGGCATTTCCGCTGGGCATTAAGATTCAGAAATAACGAAGATAGAAAGCTTTTACCCTTAAGCTTTTCATAGCTTGTAAGAGATAGTCGTATAATCACTTAGCTGTGTCTGTGGAAGTTACCTTTGGACTCTCACTATCATGTAGTGTGTCTGTAATTCAGGCAGTAGGTCATTTTCAGGATGTATCATGAAGGCCATTTCCTGATCGTATATAGAAATCACACTTCACTCGCTTAGCACAAGTCTATTTTTAATGTTTCCGGGTTTGGGTTTTTTCTTTTGTTTTTGTTTTTCTGAGATAGGGTCTCATGTCTGTTGCCCAGGCTGAAATGTGGTGGGTCGATCTTGTCTCACTGCAGCCTCAACCTCCCCCTGGCTCAGGTGATCCTCCCACCTCAGCCTCCCAGGCACATGCCACCATGCCTGGCTAATTTTTGTATGTTTTGTAGAGACGGGGTTTTGCCACGTTGCCTAGGCTAGTCTTGAACTCAAGTGATCCACCTGTCTTGGCCTCCCCAACAGGCATGAACCAACATGCTCAGCCAGTTTTAGTGATTTCTCAAGAAATACATACTCATTTCAGAAAGTACAGAGAGATTGAAATAAGAGCTCACTAACCAGAGACGACCCATTATGGTTTAAATTTCTTTGTATATGTGCCTACCTTTTCCTGTGTGTGCATTTTTAATACACAATTCCTTCTCTGAAATCCTTGGGACCAGAAGTGTTGCGGATTTCAGGCTTGTTCAGACTTTGGAATATCTGCATGATACTTACTGTCTGAGC
>NW_022325871.1:2158-3139 GCF_002776525.5 Piliocolobus tephrosceles | reverse complement strand
ATCCCAACAGAAATCCATCTGTTTGTCCTAAAACAAGAGGAGAGAGAGGATCAGGCAGGCCCTGGCACGCTGTCCTGGCAGATGGCCCAAGTCCTGGGGCCCTGGGCGGGGATGAGGGTCAGCCTTCTGGTGCTCTGTGAGGTCGGGGTCTGCCCTCTCATGGGTCATGCTCTGGTGTCCCCCGGCATGCAGAGTAAGAAGGAGGGGGCGACAGTGGTGCTGGGAGGAGAGGCAGCCAGTGCAGCTTATAGAGCAGGCTTGGGTGTGGGCTCTGACTTTGCCGTTTCCCAGCTGGTATCCCTAGCCTATTCCTAACAGCTCTGAACATGTCTCCTCCTCTGCAAAATGGTGACAATGTCATTCACCTCACGAGTTGTGGTGAGGCCTGAATAACATAATGGAGGCTAAGAGCTGAGTGCGGTGCTTAGCAGGAGGTGAGGGCCGCTGGGGAGAAGGTAATTATATCATCCAGTGGGTTCATGCCACAGACCCTGGAGCAAGGGTGGAAATTATGCACCAGGATGTGGGGCCTCTAGTGACCCTGAGCGACATCTTCCAAATATATCTAGATGGAGAATTCTTTTTTTTTCTTTTTTTAATTCTTTCTACCCCAAATCACCACCCCGCCTGCGCCTTTGCTCACATCACCTCCTTTTCCTTCTGCAACAAAGGAAAAGCTGTTCCTGCTGTACCCAAGACCTTCTCGCCCATCCATCCCGTACTGGCTCCCATCCCTGCCCTCCCCTCCGGGGCCTTGCTTTCTCTGCTGCGGCATCACCGTGCCCTCTCCGCTCCATCAGCCTGGAAGCATCTCACCAGCATCACACTTGCCGCCACATCTCCTGGGCTCAGGACTTTTTCCTGCAATCTCTCCCTTCTGCCCCTTTACCACTGGGTCGGGCTGTCAGCACCCCAGCAGCCCAAGCATCTTCTGTCTTTTTTTTTTTTTTTTTTTTTTTTTTTTTTTTTTTTTTTTTTTTT
>NW_022325871.1:0-2058 GCF_002776525.5 Piliocolobus tephrosceles | reverse complement strand
ATCACACCCAGGCTGGAATGCAGTGGCACGATCTCAGCTCACTGCAAACTCTGCCTCCCGGGTTCAAGCGATTCTCCTGCCTCAGTCTCCCAAGTAGCTGGGATTACAGGTGTGCACCACCTTGCCCAGCTAATTTTTGTATTTATGGTAGAGACTGGGCTTCGCCAAATTGGCCAGGCTGGTCTCAAGCTCCTGGTCTCAGGTGATCTGCTGGCCTCGGCCTCCCAAAGTGCTGGGATTACAGGCATGAGCCACTGTGCCCGGCCCTGCATCTCCTGTCTTTTCAGAACCTTGTCATGACCACTGTTTCCCTCCAGCATCCCTTCTCATCGGATGTGGAGAGGGCTGTGTTGGCCCCAGCCTCTCGGGATGACCTTAGCAGGCGTCTCGTCCTCTCCGGCCTCTGTCCCATGCTTGGTGGGCCCTCAGCTCACAGGCCAGTCCACTTGGGCTGGGACCCCAAGGCGCCTGGCATGGGGTGGCCAAGCGAAGGGGAAGGGACGTGGTCACTGAGGAAACACTCAGATCCCCTCCACCTGGAGCTGGTCCCAGTTAGAGACTGCCTGGAACCTTTGGGGTTTCTGGAGCCACCCTCAGACTCTGGGAGCCTGGCGTTCCTAAAGAACCCCCAGCACTCCTCACTTGTCAAACTCGCTTCCCCTCTCGCTGAAGACAGCGGGACCAGGTAAGGCATGGGAAGGGGCTGTGAGGTGAGCTGGTAAGGCCTGTGTCTTGGGGAGTGGTGCGAGATGGGGGATCTGCTAGTTCCCCAGCTGTCCCCACAGTTCCTCTGGGAAGTCAGGAATAACCAGAGGCTCCCTCCCCTCCTAGGCACCTGACAGTGGGGGTGTAACTGTTGGAATAAAAGCAGGGCAGGGGACCCTGCTTCATATCACCTGCCAGGCTGCAAAGTAGTGTGGGGACTCCGTGACCTCTGCATGTGGGTTCTCTGCACCGCCCCACTCCCACCAATACCCGCCCTGTCTCTTTCGGGGTACCCTGTCCCCCATCCCCTGTCCTCAGCTGCTCTGAGGCGAGGGGGCTGTGCGGGTCTTGGGCGCCTGACTCCCACCCTTATCCTGTTATGAGACAGAGACCCAGGTCTCAAGCTCAGCTCATTTGACAGAGGAGGAAACAGAGGTGCTGGCGTTAGGGTCCCAGAGCCACACTGGGTTCTCCCCTGCTGTCACTCTACTGAGCCCCTGCTACTGCTGCCAGGCGACTGATGTGTGAGGGGAGAAATTAGGGCTGATGTGCAGGCAGCAGGTTTGGGAGGGACCTGCACTGGGTCCTGCACCCCCTGGCTGTGCACTTCTCGGCCTCCTGGTGCTCACAGGGCTGGGGGGTGGGGGTGGATATGAAAGTGCGGTGACGGCTGTGGGACCGTAGCCAGCAGCTGCCCCAGACCAGACACTGCGGATTAGGATGTCAACAGGGCAGCCAGTTCTGGTGCTGTGCAGAGTCAACAGGTCGGGGTGGCCAAGGTGAAGGGGGGCTCGGGTCCCACCTCCTACAACATACACCTTCGATTTTGATTTGACTTGCCTGGCATCTAGAGGCAGAGGGTAGCCCAGGGTCCCAGATTTTAACCATCATTCCAGGGCCATCATGTGATTCAGAGGGTGGCTTTGTCTGGGTAGAAGTGGAGGCCATTGCCTCCAACCTCTTGCCCAAAAGTGGCATCAGATACAACTCTTTTGTTCTGTGCCCAAACCATTGCCCTGGTTCAGCCTCAGAAGCGGAGGAGATTTGGGCAGGGAAAGAGTTGCACAGTGGAGGGCTGGGTTCAGCTTCTGCTGTGTGACCTTGGATGAGTGACCCACCTCTCTGATCATCTACAAAATGGCAATGCTCTCCCCATTCACAGGGTGTGGGAGGAGGACTTGAGTTGCAGATTGGAAGCTCCTGACATGTAGCAGGCACACGGCACATGCTTGTTCCTCGCCATGTCCCCTCACACCTGTGCTCTCATCCTCTGTTAGGGTAGGACAAAGTCTGTGGAATTACCCAGAAGTCCCCAGACAGAGCCGCTGGCTCTTGGACGTGTGCTTTGAGAGG
>NW_022325870.1:1081-3139 GCF_002776525.5 Piliocolobus tephrosceles | reverse complement strand
CCTCTCAAAGCACACGTCCAAGAGCCAGCGGCTCTGTCTGGGGACTTCTGGGTAATTCCACAGACTTTGTCCTACCCTAACAGAGGATGAGAGCACAGGTGTGAGGGGACATGGCGAGGAACAAGCATGTGCCGTGTGCCTGCTACATGTCAGGAGCTTCCAATCTGCAACTCAAGTCCTCCTCCCACACCCTGTGAATGGGGAGAGCATTGCCATTTTGTAGATGATCAGAGAGGTGGGTCACTCATCCAAGGTCACACAGCAGAAGCTGAACCCAGCCCTCCACTGTGCAACTCTTTCCCTGCCCAAATCTCCTCCGCTTCTGAGGCTGAACCAGGGCAATGGTTTGGGCACAGAACAAAAGAGTTGTATCTGATGCCACTTTTGGGCAAGAGGTTGGAGGCAATGGCCTCCACTTCTACCCAGACAAAGCCACCCTCTGAATCACATGATGGCCCTGGAATGATGGTTAAAATCTGGGACCCTGGGCTACCCTCTGCCTCTAGATGCCAGGCAAGTCAAATCAAAATCGAAGGTGTATGTTGTAGGAGGTGGGACCCGAGCCCCCCTTCACCTTGGCCACCCCGACCTGTTGACTCTGCACAGCACCAGAACTGGCTGCCCTGTTGACATCCTAATCCGCAGTGTCTGGTCTGGGGCAGCTGCTGGCTACGGTCCCACAGCCGTCACCGCACTTTCATATCCACCCCCACCCCCCAGCCCTGTGAGCACCAGGAGGCCGAGAAGTGCACAGCCAGGGGGTGCAGGACCCAGTGCAGGTCCCTCCCAAACCTGCTGCCTGCACATCAGCCCTAATTTCTCCCCTCACACATCAGTCGCCTGGCAGCAGTAGCAGGGGCTCAGTAGAGTGACAGCAGGGGAGAACCCAGTGTGGCTCTGGGACCCTAACGCCAGCACCTCTGTTTCCTCCTCTGTCAAATGAGCTGAGCTTGAGACCTGGGTCTCTGTCTCATAACAGGATAAGGGTGGGAGTCAGGCGCCCAAGACCCGCACAGCCCCCTCGCCTCAGAGCAGCTGAGGACAGGGGATGGGGGACAGGGTACCCCGAAAGAGACAGGGCGGGTATTGGTGGGAGTGGGGCGGTGCAGAGAACCCACATGCAGAGGTCACGGAGTCCCCACACTACTTTGCAGCCTGGCAGGTGATATGAAGCAGGGTCCCCTGCCCTGCTTTTATTCCAACAGTTACACCCCCACTGTCAGGTGCCTAGGAGGGGAGGGAGCCTCTGGTTATTCCTGACTTCCCAGAGGAACTGTGGGGACAGCTGGGGAACTAGCAGATCCCCCATCTCGCACCACTCCCCAAGACACAGGCCTTACCAGCTCACCTCACAGCCCCTTCCCATGCCTTACCTGGTCCCGCTGTCTTCAGCGAGAGGGGAAGCGAGTTTGACAAGTGAGGAGTGCTGGGGGTTCTTTAGGAACGCCAGGCTCCCAGAGTCTGAGGGTGGCTCCAGAAACCCCAAAGGTTCCAGGCAGTCTCTAACTGGGACCAGCTCCAGGTGGAGGGGATCTGAGTGTTTCCTCAGTGACCACGTCCCTTCCCCTTCGCTTGGCCACCCCATGCCAGGCGCCTTGGGGTCCCAGCCCAAGTGGACTGGCCTGTGAGCTGAGGGCCCACCAAGCATGGGACAGAGGCCGGAGAGGACGAGACGCCTGCTAAGGTCATCCCGAGAGGCTGGGGCCAACACAGCCCTCTCCACATCCGATGAGAAGGGATGCTGGAGGGAAACAGTGGTCATGACAAGGTTCTGAAAAGACAGGAGATGCAGGGCCGGGCACAGTGGCTCATGCCTGTAATCCCAGCACTTTGGGAGGCCGAGGCCAGCAGATCACCTGAGACCAGGAGCTTGAGACCAGCCTGGCCAATTTGGCGAAGCCCAGTCTCTACCATAAATACAAAAATTAGCTGGGCAAGGTGGTGCACACCTGTAATCCCAGCTACTTGGGAGACTGAGGCAGGAGAATCGCTTGAACCCGGGAGGCAGAGTTTGCAGTGAGCTGAGATCGTGCCACTGCATTCCAGCCTGGGTGTGAT
>NW_022325870.1:0-981 GCF_002776525.5 Piliocolobus tephrosceles | reverse complement strand
AAAAAAAAAAAAAAAAAAAAAAAAAAAAAAAAAAAAAAAAAAAAAGACAGAAGATGCTTGGGCTGCTGGGGTGCTGACAGCCCGACCCAGTGGTAAAGGGGCAGAAGGGAGAGATTGCAGGAAAAAGTCCTGAGCCCAGGAGATGTGGCGGCAAGTGTGATGCTGGTGAGATGCTTCCAGGCTGATGGAGCGGAGAGGGCACGGTGATGCCGCAGCAGAGAAAGCAAGGCCCCGGAGGGGAGGGCAGGGATGGGAGCCAGTACGGGATGGATGGGCGAGAAGGTCTTGGGTACAGCAGGAACAGCTTTTCCTTTGTTGCAGAAGGAAAAGGAGGTGATGTGAGCAAAGGCGCAGGCGGGGTGGTGATTTGGGGTAGAAAGAATTAAAAAAAGAAAAAAAAAGAATTCTCCATCTAGATATATTTGGAAGATGTCGCTCAGGGTCACTAGAGGCCCCACATCCTGGTGCATAATTTCCACCCTTGCTCCAGGGTCTGTGGCATGAACCCACTGGATGATATAATTACCTTCTCCCCAGCGGCCCTCACCTCCTGCTAAGCACCGCACTCAGCTCTTAGCCTCCATTATGTTATTCAGGCCTCACCACAACTCGTGAGGTGAATGACATTGTCACCATTTTGCAGAGGAGGAGACATGTTCAGAGCTGTTAGGAATAGGCTAGGGATACCAGCTGGGAAACGGCAAAGTCAGAGCCCACACCCAAGCCTGCTCTATAAGCTGCACTGGCTGCCTCTCCTCCCAGCACCACTGTCGCCCCCTCCTTCTTACTCTGCATGCCGGGGGACACCAGAGCATGACCCATGAGAGGGCAGACCCCGACCTCACAGAGCACCAGAAGGCTGACCCTCATCCCCGCCCAGGGCCCCAGGACTTGGGCCATCTGCCAGGACAGCGTGCCAGGGCCTGCCTGATCCTCTCTCTCCTCTTGTTTTAGGACAAACAGATGGATTTCTGTTGGGAT
>NW_022325869.1:0-3279 GCF_002776525.5 Piliocolobus tephrosceles | reverse complement strand
GGCCTGGCACCCACTGTGCCACCACTGTCACCCACCACAAATCCTGCCCGGCTACTTACGTGAGGCAGGTCCCCCTCAGGACTACCCCAGAGTCCACCACCAAGCTCCACCCCACTGCCCCAGCCTCCCTGCCTGGAACCCAGCAGGCCTCCTAGGATGGGACTGTCTGTGCCTCTTGCCCCACCCTGTGCCATGACCCCATGCCCTGCCCCAGGTGGCCTGGAGTGGCTGAAGCAGCAGCTGTTCCGCCTGGGCGAGGACTGGTACTTCCTGATGGTCCTCGGGGTGCTCATGGCCCTGGTCAGCTATGCCATCGACTTGGCTGTCGGGAGTGTTGTCCAAGGTAACCCCTCCGTGGCAGATGCTGCTCTGGTCCAGGGGATTCTGAGCTCGCTCTGGGGATGCCAGGTGGATGTCGCCAGGTGTAGCAGAGGTGGGAGGAGGGCTCTGGGTGGGGATCTGGTCCTGGCTTTACTCCTGACTTGCTGTGTGATCCCGGGCAGGCTCCTGCCCCTCTCTGGGCCTCAGTCATCTCATTTGAACAAGGGAGAGAGGCCTGAGTGTTCCCAAGAGCCCTTCCTCCTCTGAGCTCTCTGCCTCCTCTTCCAGCCACCCCGCTCCTTCTCCTTCCCTCCTCCATGCCCTGGGGTGGGAGTGGGGGCACTTGCCTATAACACTAAGCTTGGAGCTTCCTTCCCAACCCCCGCTCTCTCAGCAGTCTGCCTCCACCCTGAGGCCTCCCTGGAAGAGGGGGTGTGGGCCGGGAAGGGTCTAAGACACTTTCTCTGGAGACCCTCAGCTGCCGGAAGCAGGACCTACTACACCTACAAGCAGGTGTTTGGTGCTTCACACCTGTGTCATTTAGTTCTCAGTGGCCCTCTTTAGTCTTCAGTGAGCCTGTGAGGGAGAGCCCATCACTAGCCCACTTGACAGATGGGGAAACTGAGGCTCAGAGAGGCTGAGTGGCTTGCCCACGGTCACTCAGCTAGGCAGCGGTAAACCTGGGATATGGACCCAGGGTCATACTCCTGCCTCTTCTTGAGGGTCTTCCCCTCACTGGGTGGCCTGGGTCTTCCCTCTTTGTGACTCCATTTCCTGGTCAGTAAGTGGGCACCACAGTGTCTAGCCCCGAGGGCTGCAGAGGCTGTGGGTGGCTCCCTGATATGCAGCTGTCCGCAGCGCATGAGTGGCTGTACCAGGAGATTGGGGACAGTCACCTGCTCCGTTATCTCTCCTGGACTGTGTACCCTGTGGCCCTCGTCTCTTTCTCTACGGGCTTCTCCCAGAGCATCACGCCCTCCTCTGGAGGTGAGTCCACGGTCACCACGCCAGTCCCCGCTGGCCAAAACCTTCTCAGATCCCAGGTGGCTTCTGATAGGGGGAGTCGGGAAGCGGCAGCCTCATTTCACAGACAAAGGCCCAGAAGAGTCATGTCGCTTGCCCGAAGGGACACAGCAAGAAGGCCAGATCTTGACCTTTGGGTCACTGCTGGCCCTACCTGCTTTCCAGGGGCTCCTCTGGGACTTGATGGGAGGCCTGGTGGGAGGTTCTTCTGTGAAGCCTGTTGCAGTGGCCAGTGCCAGGGAGGAGCTGGTGGAGGAGGCACAGCTCCACCTGGCCGCTCAGCCCGGCCTCCAGCTCCAGGCTAGCAGAGGGGAGCTCAAGGCTCACTCAGTGGTGGCCTGAGATTTCATCCAGCCTTCCCCTATCCTACCACAGCTTTCTGCCAGGTCTGGCGGGAGGAATGTAAGCAACTCACATTCCCTCTGTGACGCTCAGCGTCCAAATCTGCTAAATGAGTTTAAGGACCTTACCCTAGGCTGGGTGCGGTGATTCATGCCTGTAATCCCAGCAATTTAGGAGGCTGAGGCAGGAGGATCGCTTTTTGCCTAGAGTTTGAGACCAGCCTGGGCAACACAGGGAGGTCCTCTCTCTACAACAAATAGAAAAAAATCAGCTGGGCATGATCGCATGTGCCTGTGGTCCGAGCTACTCAGGAGGCTGAGGCGGGAGAATTGCTTGAGCTGGGGAATTCAATCCTGCACTGAGCCGTGTTTGCACCACTGTACTCCAGCCTGGGTGACAGAGTGAGACCCCTGTCTGAAACAAACAAACAAACAAACAAACAAAGGAATCCTAACCCAGCTGGGCACACTGGCTCATGCCTGTAATCCCAGCACTTTGGGAGGCAGAAGCGGACGGATGGATCGCTTGAGGTCAGGAGTTCTAAAGCAGCCCGGGCAACATAGCCAGACTCCATCTCTTTAAAAAAGTAAGGCGGACGGGCCCGGCGCAGTGGCTCAAGCCTGTAATCCCAGCACTTTGGGAGGCCGAGGCGGGCGGATCACGAGGTCAGGAGATCGAGACCATCCTGGCTAACACAGTGAAACCCCGTCTCCACTAAAAAATACAAAAAAATTAGCCGGGCGAGATGGCGGGCGCCTGTAGTCCCAGCTACTCGGGAGGCTGAGGCAGGAGAATGGCGTGAACCCGGAAGGCGGAGCTTGCAGTGAGCTGAGATCCGGCCACTGCACTCCAGCCTGGGCGACAGAGCGAGACTCCGTCTCAAAAACAAAAAGAAAGTAAGGCGGACGAAGTGGTCTCCACCTATAGTCCCAGCTATTCAGGAGGCTGACACGGGAGGATAACTTGAGCCCTGGCATCTGAGACTGCTGTGAGCTATGATCCTACCACTGTATTCCAGCCCGGCCAACAGAGCAAGACCCTGTCCCCAAAGGAAAATAATCCTAACTTCAGAGGGTTCTGCTGATCTGGCGAGATCGTAATGTGAAAACACTTTGCGGGTAGAGTGTTGAGATTTTTATCTGGAGATTGTCCCTCTCCTGGCCCTCCCCACCCCCACCAAGGTTCTGGAATCCCAGAGGTGAAGACCATCTTGTCGGGTGTGATCTTGGAGGACTACCTGGATATCAAGAACTTTGGGGCCAAGGTGGTGGGCGTGTGTTGCACCCTGGCCTGTGGCAGCACCCTCTTCCTGGGCAAAGTGGTATGGGCAGGGGTGAGGGCACCCCAGCCACCCCTGCTTCACCCCCATCACCCCACCAAAGCTGGGTCAGAGGGGCCTTGGGCTTGTCCCTGCCTTTGAGAAGCTCAGTCTTGGGGGAAGAGCCAGGCCAGGTCCCCAGAGTGTGACAAAAGCCATCTGAGGACAGCCCTGGGGGTTGGAGAGAGGGAGGACGGGGTGTGGTGGGGAAGCCGTGCTGCCTCTGGGTGAGGCTGTCTGTGCTGCCCTCACCTGGGCCCTGGGCCCACCCTTCC
>NW_022325868.1:0-3279 GCF_002776525.5 Piliocolobus tephrosceles | reverse complement strand
GGAAGGGTGGGCCCAGGGCCCAGGTGAGGGCAGCACAGACAGCCTCACCCAGAGGCAGCACGGCTTCCCCACCACACCCCGTCCTCCCTCTCTCCAACCCCCAGGGCTGTCCTCAGATGGCTTTTGTCACACTCTGGGGACCTGGCCTGGCTCTTCCCCCAAGACTGAGCTTCTCAAAGGCAGGGACAAGCCCAAGGCCCCTCTGACCCAGCTTTGGTGGGGTGATGGGGGTGAAGCAGGGGTGGCTGGGGTGCCCTCACCCCTGCCCATACCACTTTGCCCAGGAAGAGGGTGCTGCCACAGGCCAGGGTGCAACACACGCCCACCACCTTGGCCCCAAAGTTCTTGATATCCAGGTAGTCCTCCAAGATCACACCCGACAAGATGGTCTTCACCTCTGGGATTCCAGAACCTTGGTGGGGGTGGGGAGGGCCAGGAGAGGGACAATCTCCAGATAAAAATCTCAACACTCTACCCGCAAAGTGTTTTCACATTACGATCTCGCCAGATCAGCAGAACCCTCTGAAGTTAGGATTATTTTCCTTTGGGGACAGGGTCTTGCTCTGTTGGCCGGGCTGGAATACAGTGGTAGGATCATAGCTCACAGCAGTCTCAGATGCCAGGGCTCAAGTTATCCTCCCGTGTCAGCCTCCTGAATAGCTGGGACTATAGGTGGAGACCACTTCGTCCGCCTTACTTTCTTTTTGTTTTTGAGACGGAGTCTCGCTCTGTCGCCCAGGCTGGAGTGCAGTGGCCGGATCTCAGCTCACTGCAAGCTCCGCCTTCCGGGTTCACGCCATTCTCCTGCCTCAGCCTCCCGAGTAGCTGGGACTACAGGCGCCCGCCATCTCGCCCGGCTAATTTTTTTGTATTTTTTAGTGGAGACGGGGTTTCACTGTGTTAGCCAGGATGGTCTCGATCTCCTGACCTCGTGATCCGCCCGCCTCGGCCTCCCAAAGTGCTGGGATTACAGGCTTGAGCCACTGCGCCGGGCCCGTCCGCCTTACTTTTTTAAAGAGATGGAGTCTGGCTATGTTGCCCGGGCTGCTTTAGAACTCCTGACCTCAAGCGATCCATCCGTCCGCTTCTGCCTCCCAAAGTGCTGGGATTACAGGCATGAGCCAGTGTGCCCAGCTGGGTTAGGATTCCTTTGTTTGTTTGTTTGTTTGTTTGTTTCAGACAGGGGTCTCACTCTGTCACCCAGGCTGGAGTACAGTGGTGCAAACACGGCTCAGTGCAGGATTGAATTCCCCAGCTCAAGCAATTCTCCCGCCTCAGCCTCCTGAGTAGCTCGGACCACAGGCACATGCGATCATGCCCAGCTGATTTTTTTCTATTTGTTGTAGAGAGAGGACCTCCCTGTGTTGCCCAGGCTGGTCTCAAACTCTAGGCAAAAAGCGATCCTCCTGCCTCAGCCTCCTAAATTGCTGGGATTACAGGCATGAATCACCGCACCCAGCCTAGGGTAAGGTCCTTAAACTCATTTAGCAGATTTGGACGCTGAGCGTCACAGAGGGAATGTGAGTTGCTTACATTCCTCCCGCCAGACCTGGCAGAAAGCTGTGGTAGGATAGGGGAAGGCTGGATGAAATCTCAGGCCACCACTGAGTGAGCCTTGAGCTCCCCTCTGCTAGCCTGGAGCTGGAGGCCGGGCTGAGCGGCCAGGTGGAGCTGTGCCTCCTCCACCAGCTCCTCCCTGGCACTGGCCACTGCAACAGGCTTCACAGAAGAACCTCCCACCAGGCCTCCCATCAAGTCCCAGAGGAGCCCCTGGAAAGCAGGTAGGGCCAGCAGTGACCCAAAGGTCAAGATCTGGCCTTCTTGCTGTGTCCCTTCGGGCAAGCGACATGACTCTTCTGGGCCTTTGTCTGTGAAATGAGGCTGCCGCTTCCCGACTCCCCCTATCAGAAGCCACCTGGGATCTGAGAAGGTTTTGGCCAGCGGGGACTGGCGTGGTGACCGTGGACTCACCTCCAGAGGAGGGCGTGATGCTCTGGGAGAAGCCCGTAGAGAAAGAGACGAGGGCCACAGGGTACACAGTCCAGGAGAGATAACGGAGCAGGTGACTGTCCCCAATCTCCTGGTACAGCCACTCATGCGCTGCGGACAGCTGCATATCAGGGAGCCACCCACAGCCTCTGCAGCCCTCGGGGCTAGACACTGTGGTGCCCACTTACTGACCAGGAAATGGAGTCACAAAGAGGGAAGACCCAGGCCACCCAGTGAGGGGAAGACCCTCAAGAAGAGGCAGGAGTATGACCCTGGGTCCATATCCCAGGTTTACCGCTGCCTAGCTGAGTGACCGTGGGCAAGCCACTCAGCCTCTCTGAGCCTCAGTTTCCCCATCTGTCAAGTGGGCTAGTGATGGGCTCTCCCTCACAGGCTCACTGAAGACTAAAGAGGGCCACTGAGAACTAAATGACACAGGTGTGAAGCACCAAACACCTGCTTGTAGGTGTAGTAGGTCCTGCTTCCGGCAGCTGAGGGTCTCCAGAGAAAGTGTCTTAGACCCTTCCCGGCCCACACCCCCTCTTCCAGGGAGGCCTCAGGGTGGAGGCAGACTGCTGAGAGAGCGGGGGTTGGGAAGGAAGCTCCAAGCTTAGTGTTATAGGCAAGTGCCCCCACTCCCACCCCAGGGCATGGAGGAGGGAAGGAGAAGGAGCGGGGTGGCTGGAAGAGGAGGCAGAGAGCTCAGAGGAGGAAGGGCTCTTGGGAACACTCAGGCCTCTCTCCCTTGTTCAAATGAGATGACTGAGGCCCAGAGAGGGGCAGGAGCCTGCCCGGGATCACACAGCAAGTCAGGAGTAAAGCCAGGACCAGATCCCCACCCAGAGCCCTCCTCCCACCTCTGCTACACCTGGCGACATCCACCTGGCATCCCCAGAGCGAGCTCAGAATCCCCTGGACCAGAGCAGCATCTGCCACGGAGGGGTTACCTTGGACAACACTCCCGACAGCCAAGTCGATGGCATAGCTGACCAGGGCCATGAGCACCCCGAGGACCATCAGGAAGTACCAGTCCTCGCCCAGGCGGAACAGCTGCTGCTTCAGCCACTCCAGGCCACCTGGGGCAGGGCATGGGGTCATGGCACAGGGTGGGGCAAGAGGCACAGACAGTCCCATCCTAGGAGGCCTGCTGGGTTCCAGGCAGGGAGGCTGGGGCAGTGGGGTGGAGCTTGGTGGTGGACTCTGGGGTAGTCCTGAGGGGGACCTGCCTCACGTAAGTAGCCGGGCAGGATTTGTGGTGGGTGACAGTGGTGGCACAGTGGGTGCCAGGCC
>NW_022325867.1:0-2395 GCF_002776525.5 Piliocolobus tephrosceles | reverse complement strand
AAGTCCCCAGACAGAGCCGCTGGCTCTTGGACGTGTGCTTTGAGAGGCATTTCCTGAGCCTGGAGGGTCTGGACACAAGGATCAAGTCCAAGTTCCTGACCCCAATTCACTGCCTTGCCCCAGGTGTCCACCTCCTCGCCAGCCCTGGACAAGGTGGCTCATCAGGACAGGACCGTGCGGCACAGCCTGCGGGCTTTGGAGCCAGGCAAACCTCCAAATCCCGGTTCTGCCTGGGCCTCTGTGATCTTGGACAGGCAGCCTCGCCTCCCTGAGACGCCATTTCTCTACAACGGGATCACACTGCCTGCCTCGTGGGATTCCCGTGGGCACTCAGGGTAATTAATCTGGGGAAGGCTGACTCTCTACCTGGCACACAGGGAGGCTGTGGTCATGCTGACCCACTCACCTTTGCCGGCCTGCCTTCTCCTTCCCTGCCCAGCCTCCTCCCCTCTCCCTCTGTGCTTTTCCAAACCTTCCATGTCCAGTTCTGAGACTCCTGAGCCCTGAGCCTCAGCCCTGGCAGATGGCCCCTCGCTGTCCTGCTGTGTGGTGGGCTCCCCCTCCCCAGCCCCTGTCCAGCAGCACCCAGGAGCCTGAGGACAGCCGGGCACCACCCTCTGTGCCGTGGTGGTGGGTGGGGAGGCTCCTGCTCCCCTCCCTCTTGGCAGCTCTGCCCTGCATGACTCTGGCCTCCACAGTTCTGGTTGGTTTGTCAAGGACATTTTTAATCTCCACTGTAAACCCCGGGCCGGGGGGGTGGGGGTGGCGGGGGGAGAATGATGCTTGGTGGAGCACACACCTGTCCAGGTGCACTGGAGCTGGGAGCAAAGGAGGCTCGGTGAGAGGAGGGCCTGTTCAGCCACAGCAGGAGGACCGACAGGTGAGGGGTCTCTGGGCATGGACTGGGGCATGAACCTGGCAGGGCCAGGCAGGCAGGGCAGAGGGGATGGTAGGGGCAGGAGCCAGCACCTCACTTTGGCTTTGCAGAGGCCTCCTTCTGGTCCTGGGGTTTTCCTGCCTCTGTGGCCTGAGCTGCTGGGGAGAGAGGAGGGTGCTCCGAGATTGGAAGGGAGAGTCAGAGCCATCCATGGGACTCTGCAGTGAGAGTCACAGCCCTGGGCAGAGACTGATTCCAGCAGCGGAAGTGCCAAGCGACCCAGAAGGGTGGGAGCAGCGGCCACAGAAGGGGAAGGGGCTCTGAGCAGGGCTTAGGCTCCGGCCTGTGCCCAGTCTGCTGCTAGACACAGGGCGACACCTAGGAATCCCACCCCCATCCCACAAAATGACACACACAGGTACACACCCTCAGTGACGGAACCTCAGGGATGAGGGCAACACAGACCTAGTGTGATATCACACACACACACACACACACACACACACACACACACACACACACACACGAAAGCACAATCCTTCCTCTTGATTTGGTGGGGAGAGCGCTGGAAGGGCCTAGAGGCAGCGTGAGAACTTGCAGCAGCTCACCCGGGTCCCTCCCTCTATCTGCTTCCCCAGGGGCCTGATGGAGGAGTTGGTGGGGCTGCGTGAGGGCTCCTCAGGGGACCCTGTGACTCTGCAGGAGCTGTGGGGCCCGTGTCCCCGCATCCGCCGAGGCATCCGAGGTGAGAGCCAGGTCCTCTTCCCTTCCCCCTGGAGGACCACTCAGGACATCACTCCTGCCCGGCTCCCACCCCACCTCCCTGGCCAGGAGCCTCCCTCCTCCTGGCATTTGTCCAGGACCTCACTGCCCAAAGTCTCCTGGGTGGCAGGGAGAGAAGGGGTCTGTCTGTCCCACTGTCTGTGGATCAGATGGGCCCGGCATCTGCCCTCTGCCTTTCGGGAGGTATAGCCCAAGGCCTGGTCACTGTGCCCATCCTCCACCCAGGCCTCTCCCTCACCTACCTGTGCCAGTGAGGGGACGCGGGGGTTAGCTGCTGGGACAGCTGGGGCCACAGCAAGGGGCTGGGGCAACCTGCACTTGCTGCCTTTTCTTGGAGCCCCATGTGCCTTGTTTACTTTGAGACCTGACTGTCCCCTCAGCTACAGGGCAGAGCAAGTAGGGACCCCAGAAGGAGGCTAAGTACAGCCCCAGGGCCTGGTGCCCACAGCCAGTGAGGGCCAGCTCCCAGGCTGGGCTGGTAGCCAGCTGGCCAGGGGCATTGCCGTGGACCCAGAGGATACCTGTGCCACAGGCCCTGGGACACGCAGGAGTCTGCTAGACCCTGGTGCTCTCTAAGCTGCGGACCCTGCGGGGATACAGGTGAGAGCTGTAGCTCCAGCCTCCTCCACACTCCCTGTCCCCAGCAACCCCCCAGCACAGGCAGGGATGCGGAGGGGGGGCAGGTCAAAGGCCTTCCGGCAGGGGCATCAGGCCTGGCACCCACTGTGCCACCAC
>NW_022325865.1:0-22664 GCF_002776525.5 Piliocolobus tephrosceles | reverse complement strand
CGTACCCAGCGCAAAGAAACTAAAAATCTTGAAAAAAGAGTGGAAGAATTGACAGCTAGACTAATTAATGCAGAGAAGGTCATAAACGAAATGACAGAGATGAAAACCATGACACGAGAAATACGTGACAAATGCACAAGCTTCAGTAACCGACTCGATCAACTGGAAGAAAGAGTATCAGCGATGGAGGATCAAATGAATGAAATGAAGCGAGAAGAGAAACCAAAAGAAAAAAGAAGAAAAAGAAATGAACAAAGCCTGCAAGAAGTATGGGATTATGTAAAAAGACCAAATCTACGTCTGATTGGGGTGCCTGAAAGTGAGGGGGAAAATGGAACCAAATTGGAAAACACTCTTCAGGATATCATCCAGGAGAACTTCCCCAACCTAGCAGGGCAGGCCAACATTCAAATTCAGGAAATACAGAGAACGCCACAAAGATACTCCTCCAGAAGAGCAACTCCAAGACACATAATTGCCAGATTCACCAAAGTTGAAATGAAGGAAAAAATCTTAAGGGCAGCCAGAGAGAAAGGTCGGGTTACCCACAAAGGGAAGCCCATCAGACTGACAGCAGATCTCTCGGCAGAAACTCTACAAGCCAGAAGAGAGTGGGGGCCAATATTCAACGTTCTTAAAGAAAAGAATTTTAAACCCAGAATTTCATATCCAGCCAAACTAAGTTTCATCAGTGAAGGAGAAACAAAATCCTTTACAGATAAGCAAATGCTTAGAGATTTTGTCACCACCAGGCCTGCCTTACAAGAGACCCTGAAGGAAGCCCTAAACATGGAAAGGAACAACCGGTACCAGCCATTGCAAAAATATGCCAAAATGTAAAGACCATCGAGGCTGGGAAGAAACTGCATCAACTAATGAGCAAAATAACCAGTTAATATCATAATGGCAGGATCAAGTTCACACATAACAATATTAACCTTAAATGTTAATGGACTAAATGCTCTAATTAAAAGACACAGACTGGCAAACTGGATAAAGAGTCAAGACCCATCAGCCTGCTGTATTCAGGAGACCCATCTCACATGCAGAGACATACATAGGCTCAAAATAAAGGGATGGAGGAAGATCTACCAAGCAAATGGAGAACAAAAAAAAGCAGGGGTTGCAATCCTAGTCTCTGATAAAACAGATTTTAAACCATCAAAGATCAAAAGAGACAAAGAAGGCCATTACATAATGGTAAAGGGATCAATTCAACAGGAAGACTAACTATCCTAAATATATATGCACCCAATACAGGAGCACCCAGATTCATAAAGCAAGTCCTTAGAGACTTACAAAGAGACTTAGACTCCCATACAATCAGAATGGGAGACTTCAACACTCCACTGTCAACATTAGACAGATCAACGAGACAGAAAGTTAACAAGGATATCCAGGAATTGAACACATCTCTGCACCAAGCGGACCTAATAGACATCTATAGAACTCTCCACCCCAAGTCAACAGAATATACATTCTTCTCAGCACCACATCACACTTATTCCAAAATTGACCACATAATTGGAAGTAAAGCACTCCTCAGGAAATGTAAAAGAACAGAAATTATAACAAACTGTCTCTCTGACCACAGTGCAATCAAACTAGAACTCAGGACTAAGAAATGCAATCAAAACCGCTCAACTACATGGAAACTGAACAACCTGCTCCTGAATGACTACTGGGTACATAACGAAATGAAAGCAGAAATAAAGATGCTCTTTGAAACCAATGAGAACAAAGATACAACATACCAGAATCTCTGGGACACATTTAAAGCAGTGTGTAGAGGGAAATTTATAGCACTAAGTGCCCACAAGAGAAAGCAGGAAAGATCTAAAATTGACACTCTAACATCACAATTAAAAGAACTAGAGAGGCAAGAGCAAACACATTCAAAAGCTAGCAGAAGGCAAGAAATAACTAAGATCAGAGCAGAACTGAAGGAGATAGAGACACAAAAAACCCTCCAAAAAATCAATGAATCCAGGAGTTGGTTTTTTGAAAAGATCAACAAAATTGACAGACCGCTACCAAGACTAATAAAGAAGAAAAGGGAGAGGAATCAAATAGACGCAATAAAAAATGATAAAGGGGATATCACCACCGACCCCACAGAAATACAAACTACCATCAGAGAATACTATAAACACCTCTATGCAAATCAACTAGAAAATCTAGAAGAAATGGATAATTTCCTGGACACTTACACTCTCCCAAGACTAAACCAGGAAGAAGTTGAATCCCTGAATAGACCAATAGCAGGCTCTGAAATTGAGGCAACAATTAATAGCCTACCCACCAAAAAAAGTCCAGGACCAGATGGATTCACAGCTGAATTCTACCAGAGGTACAAGGAGGAGGTGGTACCATTCCTTCTGAAACTATTCCAATCAATAGAAAAAGAGGGAATCCTCGCTAACTCATTTTATGAGGCCAACATCATCCTGATACCAAAGCCTGGCAGAGACACAACAAAAAAAGAGAATTTTAGACCAATATCCCTGATGAACATCGGTGGAAAAATCCTCAATAAAATACTGGCAAACCGGATTCAGCAGCACATCAAAAAGCTTATCCACCAAGATCAAGTGGGCTTCATCCCTGGGATGCAAGGCTGGTTCAACATTCGCAAATCAATAAACGTAATCCGGCATATAAACAGAACCAAAGACAAGAACCACATGATTATCTCAATAGATGCAGAAAAGGCTTTTGACAAAATTCAACAGCCCTTCATGCTAAAAACGCTCAACAAATTTGGTATTGATGGAACGTACCTCAAAATAATGAGAGCTATTTATGACAAACCCACAGCTAATATCATACTGAATGGGCAAAAACTGGAAAAAATTCCCTTTGAAAACTGGCATAAGACAGGGATGCCCTCTCTCACCACTCCTATTCAACATAGTGTTGGAAGTTCTGGCTAGGGCAATCAGGCAAGAGGAAGAAATCAAGGATATTCAGTCAGGAAAAGAAGAAGTCAAATTGTCCCTGTTTGCAGATGACATGATTGTATATTTAGAAAACCCCATCGTCTCACCCCAAAACCTTCTTAAGCTGATAAGCAACTGCAGCAAAGTCTCAGGATACAAAATCAGTGTGAAAACATCACAAGCATTCTTATACACCAGTAACAGACAAGCAGAGAGCCCAATCAGGAATGAACTTCCATTCACAATTGCTTCAAAGAGAATCAAATACCTAGGAATCCAACTTAAAAGGGATGTAAAGGACCTCTTCAAGGAGAACTACAAACCACTGCTCAGTGAAATCAAAGAGGACACAAACAAATGGAAGAACATACCATGCTCATGGATAGGAAGAATCAATATCGTGAAAATGGCCATACTGCCCAAGGTTATTTATAGATTCAATGCCATCCCCATCAAGCTACCAATGAGTTTCTTCACAGAATTGGAAAAAACTGCTTTAAAGTTCATATGGAACCAAAAAAGAGCCCGCATTGCCAAGACAATACTAAGTCAAAAGGACAAAGCTGGAGGCATCACGCTACCTGACTTCAAACTATACTACAAAGCTACAGTAACCAAAACAACATGGTTCTGGTACCAAAACAGAGATATAGACCAATGGAACAGAACAGAGTCCTCAGAAATAATACCACACATCTACAGCCATCTGATCTTTGACAAACCTGAGAGAAACAAGAAATGGGGAAAGGATTCCCTATTTAATAAATGGTGCTGGGAAAATTGGCTAGCCATAAGTAGAAAGCTGAAACTGGATCCTTTCCTTACTCCTTATAGGAAGATTAATTCAAGATGGATTAGAGACTTAAATGTTAGACCTATTACCATAAAAACCCTAGAAGAAAATCTAGGTAGTACCATTCAGGACATAGGCATGGGCAAGGACTTCATGTCTAAAACACCAAAAGCAACGGCAGCAAAAGCCAAAATTGACAAATGGGATCTAATTAAACTAAAGAGCTTCTGCACAGCAAAAGAAACTACCATCAGAGTGAACAGGCAACCTACAGAATGGGAGAACATTTTTGCAATCTACTCATCTGACAAAAGGCTAATATCCAGAATCTACAAAGAACTCAAACAAATATACAAGAAAAAAACAAACAACCCCATCCAAAAGTGGGGAAAGGATATGAACAGACATTTCTCAAAAGAAGACATTCATACAGCCAACAGACACATGAAAAAATGCCCATCATCACTCGCCATCAGAGAAATGCAAATCAAAACCACAATGAGATACCATCTCACACCAGTTAGAATGGCAATCATTAAAATATCAGGAAACAACAGGTGTTGGAGAGGATGTGGAGAAATAGGAACACATAAACACTGTTGGTGGGATTGTAAACTAGTTCCACCATTATGGAAAACAGTATGGCAATTCCTCAAGGATCTAGAACTAGATGTACCATATGACCCAGCCATCCCACTACTGGGTATATACGCAAAGGATTATAAATTATTCTACTACAAAGACACATGCACACGTATGTTTATTGCGGCACTATTCACAATAGCAAAGACTTGGAATCAACCCAAATGTCCATCAGTGACAGACTGGATTAAGACAATGTGGCACATATACACCATGGAATACTATGCAGCCATAAAATAGGATGAGTTTGCGTCCTTTGTAGGGACATGGATGCGGCTGGAAACCATCATTCTTAGCAAACTATCACAAGAAGAGAAAACCAAACACCGCATGTTCTCACTCATAGGTGGGAACTGAACAATGAGCTCACTTGGACTCGGGAAGGGGAACATCACACACTGGGGCCTATCATGGGGGTGGGGAGTTATACCTGATATAAATGATGAATTGATGGGTGCTGACGAGTTGATGGGTGCAGCACACCCACATGGCACAGGTATATATATGTAACAAACCTGCACGTTATGCACATGTACCCTAGAACTTAAAGTATAATAAAAATAAAAATAAAAATAAATAAATAAAATAAAAAGAGATCATGAAGGGCCTTTAATTCCTGTAATAAGTCTAGTCCTCATTAGCTATCTATTCATATAGATATTCATAATTATATATATATAATTCAAATTATAATATAAATCAAATTATATACACATTTAAATTTCTACAGACTTATGGACATGTGAACAGGAAATTAATTTTGGTAGGTTCAGCTGGGTTTTAAGCAGCAAATGAGATCACCACATCTTGGCTCGTGGTCTAACTGTCCCCCTTACAGGAGAACATCAAACATTTGTTGACTTAGCCAGTAGGTAAAATATTAAAACTTTCAAACCAAGAAACCAAATGTATTGTTCAGATAGTGATCATGTTTAAGCAATTAACTCATTACAGGGGTTACTCTGAAAGCAACCAGATTTACTCTGTGTACCTATTAATTTAGCCTTGGTGAGGGCTGCTGGATGACCGTGTGGCAGAGGAAGGCTCCCAGCCCTTTCCTCTCCCACTGCATTCAACTCCCCCACATGCTGTTCTGGCCAGGGAGGACAGATGCTGAGCACTTCAGGGTTGCATTCCCAACTCAGGAGCAACACTGCGTTATAAGGCCAGGGCCCTCCTGGAAATCACATCATAAAATGGGTTTAGTCTAGCCAAAATGTCTCTTCTTGTTTTTTCTGCCTTTCAAACTTTCAAGAATATCCTTGCCTGTCGTAGTGGCAGTTTCAACTCTTCATAATACTGAGGTGAGCAGAAACCTGCATTATGCCCCCTTGACATAGCCTTGTGTGCTGGAGCAGAGGGAAGGGGATTCTTGTTGCCATGGAATGTAGCTTGCTTCTGTATTTATTTGGGATGAATCCTTCTTGTAGCCTTAGAGTTTTTCCTCTGAGATGATAGGCTGGTTCTCCATGGGTCCATTTGTTGCCATGGAGATGCGCCCAGTCCTCTTGTTGGTGCTTCTCTACTTCAGTAAGCCCCTTCCTGTTGTCATCCTGGTAAAAATGCCTGGAGGTCCTTCAGAGCTAATAAATGGCACCTGTCATTCCTCTCATGGGATTGCTATTGCGGGGCTTGTGAGTGAGCATGGACTTTGAGTTGTGCAGCTGCCCTAAGGGAACTCTGAAGAATGAGCCCCGAGTCTGCAGCAGGAGTACAGAAGAGGCTTCCACCTTTCCCTCATCCCAAACTTGGGGTGCTGGGATGCAGAAGAGACCCCAAGCAGCTGTGTCTTGTTTGGACATTAGTGTAGGGACCTGACCAGGCAACCTTTATTTGTTTCAAAATAGAATTTAGAGCATCCTAGTAGCTCAGAATGATATTTTAAAAGATAACACACTTGACTAGAATTGTTCTATGTTGGTTTTACTGTGTTTCTCCTCCCCCAGGAGCAAGATGGAGAAGTGTTTCTTGGAGCTACTTGAGTTTAATATTCATGTATCTGCCGGTGTTTACGCAAAATATTACTTTGACCTGCGTGCCTTGGCAAATGACCATGACCTGTATTTTCTATTTAGTTTTCTTCACAAAGATAAAGCACAGAAACTGGAGGTAAGGATGTGAAGTCACTTAGTGGACTTTTCCATCTGCCACGAAAGACAACATCTGTTACAAAATCATATTAAGTAGTGATTAGGAAAATGAAAGCCTTAAAATTAACAGACTGAAAAGCTTATTTCTTTGGCATCGTATTTCTTATCTTTTACGGTTTATAAAAGGATCCATATATATATATATATATTTTTTTTTTTTTTTTTTAGATGGATTCTCACTCTGTTGCCCAGGCTGGAGTGCAGTGGCGCTATCTCAGCTCACTGCAAGCTCCACCTCCCAGGTTCACGCCATTCTCTTGCCTCAGCCTCCCGAGTAGCTGGGACTACAGGCACCCGCCACCACGCCTGGCTAATTTTTTGTATTTTTAGTAGAGACGAGGTTTCGCCATATTAGCCAAGATGGTCTCGATCTTCTTCCCTTGTGATCCACCTGTCTCGGCCTCCCAAAGTTCAGGGATTACAGGCATAAGGATCCATATTCTTAATTAATTAACTAATTTTTTTGTTTTTTGAAATGGAGTTTCACTTTTGTTGCCCAGGCTGGAGTGCAATGGCATGATCTTGGCTCATGGCAACCTCCGCCTCCTGGGTTCAAGCAATTCTCCTTCCTCAGCCTCCCAAGTAGCTGGGATTACTGGCATGCAGCACCACACCAGCTAATTTTTGTATTTTTAGTAGAGATGGGGTTTCTCCATGTTGGTCAGGCTGGTCTCAAACTCCCGACCTCAGATGATCCACCCTCCTTGGCCTCCCAAAGTGCTGGGATTACAGGTGTGACCCACCACACCCAGCCAACGATCCATATTCTCTCTTTTTTTTTTTTTTTTTCTGAGATGGAGTTTTGCTCTTGTTGCCCAGGCTGGAGTGCAATGGCACTATCTCTCGGCCCACCACAACCTCTGCCTCCCGAGTTCAAGCAATTCTTCTGCCTCAGCCCCCCGAGTAGCTGGGATTACAGGCATGCGCCACCACACTGGGCTAATTTTGTATTTGTAGCACAGACCAGTTTTCACCATGTTGGTCAGGCTGGTCTCCAACTCCTGACCTCAGGTGATCCACCCTCCTTGGCCTCCCAAAGTGCTGGGATTACAGGCGTGAGCCAACATGCCTGGCCAATGATCCATATTCTTAAAGAATTATTGATATTCTTTCTGCTGTGACCACAATGCAGAATATTTTAATTAAATTTAATCTGATTTTAATGGGTTTTGTTTTTAACCTCTATCTGTTCACACAGCAATACATGAATAAATGCAATTATATTCCTGATTATACCTAGATACACAATGCACTTACCACTCTTGACTATCTTTTACTTACACAGTTTGCAAATTTATGCCATTGTCTACTGTATGTATCATGGTGCAGTCCCATGAGTTTATTAGACAAAGCAGAAGTGGCTGAGAGACTTGTACCTAGACTGAATAAGGTACCAGTGTTTCAAGTGCTGGTTAGGAAGGACATAGGTTTTTAATGAAAATGGTAACTTTCATGGGGCAATGTGAGATTTATGGCTTATGAACCTTGGTGAATATCCAGGAAAATTGCAACTGAAATAGACACATACAAAATTGGCATTTCTCTGGTATCTTGGTGGTACTTTAGAATAATACTTTTTTCTACCACAATGTGCAAGTAAAGTAGCACCTTATGGTGCTTCAGTCATTAGACTTCTTGGATGTTCCAAAACAGCCCAGCATACACCTGTCTGATTAAAATTTGCTTTGAGTATGTAGTAACTAATAAGGATTGGGTAGAATTTGAATCGCTGAGTAAATTGGTTTTTTGGCACAAGTGCATGTTTATTATGTCGAAGGAACAAGTGCACAGGTAACAGATGATATAGTTGTTAGGTTCTTGTCACAATACTCTTGAAATCTTTGGGAGTCCTATTTTATTTTTTATGTGACTGTATCATCAAGCGATGAGCCCAATTTTAAAATAACTTAATAAAGAAGTTCCTCTTGGTTCTGGCAATTTATTCATAGCCCTTAAAGGAGATCACCTTAGTGAATGGGCAAGGAGTAGCATCCTCAGAACCTGGCAGTGTAAACCTCAGCCAAAGCAGTTGCAAGGGGACCATCTAAAGGAATCTGTACGTGTGGCTTCTCATCAGTGATGCCTTTTAAAAAATGCTGGAGCCTGGCCGGGCGTGGTGGCTCACACCTGTAATCCCAGAACTTCGGGAGGCCTAGGCGAGTGGATCACAAGGTCAGGAGATGGAGAGCATCCTGGCTAACACGGAGAAACCTCATCTCTACTAACAATACAAAAAATTGCTGGGGTTGGTGGCAGGCGCCTGTAGTTCCAGCTATTTGGGAGGCTGAGGCAGGAGAATGGTGTGAACCCGGGAGGCAAAGCTTGCAGTGAGCCGAGATTGCACTACTGCACTCCAGGCTGGGCGGCAAAGAAAAACCTTTTCCCAAAAAAAAAAAAAAAAAAAAGGTTGGAGCCCTTTTTAAAATTGTACCTGTTTTCTCTTTGACTTACTTTCCTAGGTTATGTCACGGCCGTGTGAATACAAAGATTTACATCAACATGCCGCTGCTGTGAAAAGGGCTATCAGCATGAACTTCATTGGTATTCGGTGCTCTAATGCCATCTTATCTTAAAGAGAAAAATTAGCCTTATAAGACCCTGAACTTCTCAACTGTGAAGACTAGAAAACATCACTTCTGCTGAAAGAAACAAAATTAGGATTTTCTTTTTTACTTCTTTGTTTATTTGTTTACTTGTTGTTGTTGTTGTTTAGGATTTTCATCAAGAGGAAGCATCTTCAATTTAACCACATTGTGGAACTGTGTCATAGTGGTATGAACCGTGGGTGCCAGGTGCTTCCTGCCCTTCCTCTTCCACTGGGTCCATATGGCATTCCTAGGGCACCATCTTCTTGAACAACTCCTGGGGAGAAGGAGTGTCACATGGACACAGCACATCCCAGCTCAGAGTCCACAGTCACCCACAGTCTCAAGCAGGTACCAGTGGTGTCCATAGTCACCCACAGTACCTAGCAGGTGACAGTGGTCTGAGCTGAGCTGGAGCTCAAAAAACTTTAGAATTGGCTCCAGATTTGTGAGAGCACGTGGGTTTGGTTCTCTGTCCACCTACGCACTGAATGCAGGATGGCCCAAAACTCAACAATGGTGTCTAGTATCAGGGCAAGGCTGTCATTACTGCAAGCACCAGCGTGGCTCAAGCCTGCTCATCTTGTCTTTGGAGGGAATCTGTGCATGTGAAATGACGCCCCCACATCGTGGTTATAAAGGAAGAGGTGAAATTAGCTCATCTTCCCCCAGGTTGATAATGGACAGGCCACCTACGGAAGCAGTAAAAGACCTGGCCTTGGGATTGTTAGGGGAGCTGCAGAAGTGAAAACTGAATTTACCCAGTTCTGGGAAAACAACAAAGGAGGAACATCTGGGTTCAAAAGGTTATTAGAAGCTCATTTTCCCAGCTAATCTTGCCCTGGTGCATTGTATGGTGTCAGCACTTGTCAACAAGTCAAAAGCCCCTCAATAATTCTAACACAGGGACACACTGTGACACATTTTCCAGTGCACCTCAGTGGTTCAAGAGATTGCTGGTGCTGCCTGCATCTGTCAGTCTGTTCACATATGGAGAGGATTAGCAGTTCTCACAGGAGCAGCTTCTGCATCCTGAAGAAGTTTGCCCAGACAGTTCTGGTTGTAATAACTGATGGCACCCACTGACATGCAGTCAACAATGGGACTCCTATGGTGCACAGGACTGCCCCCCTTCTCAATCAAGAAAGAATTTTCTGGCTTCTGAAATAGAAGGTACTGAGGATCAACCTGCCTCAGAGTCTACAAGGGAAACACTTTCTGAGACTTTCTTTTTTCTTACAAGAAGAACAGATCCCCACCAATGTTAGATGTTAGATCAGGTTTTTGTGTAAGGGTGGATGTGGGGGGCAGAATCCTAAGATGCCCCATGATCCCTGCTGTCTTTTGTTACACCCTGAATCCTCCATCATTCGTTGGGTACGGCCAGACCTGTGCTTTGTGTTTGGACGAACGGAGGCAAGATGGTGCACATCCGGGTTCTTCATCCCCCCTCCCAACTTTTCCCACGCGGAGGCAAGATGGTGCACATCCGGGTTCTTCATCCCCCCTCCCAACTTTTCCCGCGCGCGCGAAAATGCAGCCGGCGCCCAGGGAGGGTGCAGACCAACTGGGCATGTGCCAGGTGACGTCAATCTGAAGAGACCAAGATTTACCTGGTCGCACCTGTGGAACGCCCCTGACACGCCCATGCCCCACCTATTGCCCTCCCACTCCTAGAAAAGCCGCTCTCCGCCATTAAGCCACGCGGACTTCCCAGTTTCTCATTGCTGTCGGAACTGTTGGAACTCCGTCCGAGAGCTTGGGGGAGGGGAACTCTGCCGGCCTTCTTTGCCGGAGGCCGACAGACTTCTTCTCCACACCTTGGGTTACTAAAATAAACTTGCAGTTTTGCGCCTGACCTTTGCCTACTTGCTGGTTCTTTTGCTCGCTCTGGTGGTCTTAGAAAAACAAGACAGGTGGTGCCGAACCCGTGAGGAGACCCCTCCTCAGGGCCCCCAGGGTCCGGGGAGCCTCCTCCTCCTCGTTCCATGCCGCGGACGGACCAGGACCTGAGACCCGCTTCGCTCACTCTCACGGCCTCTCTGGGGTAAGTGCCCTTGTCTCCTCTTTACCACCCTCGGCCAAAATCCTGCGCAGGTCCGAGGTCCATTTTGAGCCACCAAGTGGCTTGGAAGCCACCACGTGGCTTCGGAGACCCTTGCAGGACGGAGACGTCTGCCTGAAGGTACTCTCCACTTTGGCTTCAAGAGCCTCCAGTCTGTCTCTGCTGGTTCCAAAGGACGCTTTGAAGCCAGGCAGAGATCCACTTCCATTTCCATTGTGTCCATTGTGTGTCGGTAAAGAGGAAACAAATGGGAAACCCCCAGTCCAAATTTCCAAAGAGCACCCCCTTAGAGTGCCTCCTAGCCAATTTAAAAACCTTACAGCTTGAACAAGACCTTAGGAGGAAGCGGTTAATTTTCCTTTCCACTGTGGCGTGGCCGCGATACAAACTAGACAATTAGTCTCAGTGGCCACCAGAGGGCACCCTAGACCGCAATGTTCTGACCGACCTCAGCAATTTCTGCCAGCGGCTAGGCAAGTGGTCTGAAATTACTTACATACAAGGCTTTTGGGCCTTACGCTCTCGTCCCGACCTGTATAGCCGGTGCTCTTCGGCCCAAGTTATGCTAGCCAAGGACGCCGGCTCACAGGAACCTGAAAAAGAGGAGTCTTCATTTCTTTCTGTTCAGCCAGAGGATCTAGGTTTTCCCTCACTTCCGCCCTATACTCCTCCTCCTCCTCCCTCCGTGCGGAATCCTCCTTCCTCTCCCTTACCTACTAGTAATCCACTCAGTCCCATGCCTCCTTCGGGGCCCCCAACTGGCTGTCTTGAGTCTCCTGTCTCTGCTCACACCCGCTCTAAGTGCCCTGCTGATGTCCCCACTCCTGCCCCACACCCTCCTACAGTGTTAGCGCCTTTGCAAGAGGTGGCTGGGGCGGAGGGGGTAGTCAGAGTACATGTCCCTTTTTCATTGGCCGATCTTTCCAAAATTGAGAAGCGTTTAGGTGATTTCTCAGCTAATCCCACCATCTACATAAAGGAATTTAGATACCTTTGTCAGGCCTATGACTTAACTTGGCATGACCTCCAGGTTATCCTAACCTCCACCCTAAACCCGGAGGAGCAAGAGTGCATCCTAGCGGCCGCCAGGCAGCATGCCAACCAACTACATTTAACTGACGCCGCCATCCCACTAGGGGAGCAAGCAGTCCCCTCGGCAGACCCAGACTGGAACTACCATGCAAACCAGCCTGGGCGCCGTAGGCGAGACCTAATGGTCCAGTGTTTGTTGGCTGGTATGCAAGCAGCCTCAAACAAAACTGTAAATTTTAACAAATTAAAAGAAATTATTCAAAATCCAGAAGAAAATCCAGCCGCATTCTTAAATAGGCTGACTGAGGTTCTGACCCAGTATACCCGGTTAGATCCGGCCTCCCCTACAGGGGCCACCATTTTGGCGTCTTATTTCATTTCTCAATCAGCTCCTGACATTCGTAAAAAACTTCAAAAGGTAGAGGATGGTCCTCAGGCACCAAGACCTAGTTAAATTAGCCTTTAAGGTCTATAACTCCAGAGAGGAGACGGCTGAGGCGGTGCAACAGGCACGCCTAAAACAGAAGGCCCAGCTCCTAGCAGCGGCTTTACAGCCCAGTGGTAACCCCAGACCAGAGAGCACATACCCCACAGACTCCAAGGCCACGAAAGGAGCCTGCTATAAGTGTGGCAAGGCGGGACACTATGCCAACAGGTGTCCGCAGGGTCCCCGAGTCCCAACGCAGCCTTGCTGTAAGTGCAAGGCATCAGGACATTGGGCCAGTGAATGTCCTAACCCTCATCCACCAGCAACCCCGTGCCCTGCTTGCCAGCAGAAAGGACACTGGAAGTTGGATTGCCCCACCCTGAGAACAGGTGCTGCGCCTCTATGTGACCCCCTTTCCCAGGATCCTGGGAGCTCCTTCCAGCTCCTACATCTGGACGACGACGACAACTGAAGGTGCCGAGACTCGGGGACCCCCATCACCCTCACCGAGCCACGGGTAACTCTCCTGGTAGCGGGTAAGACAATTAACTTTTTAATAGATAGCAGGGCTACCTATTCTGTTTTGCCGTCCTTCTCTGGACCTATCCTTCCATCCCATATCTCTGTAGTAGGGGTAGACGGAAAGCCATCCACTCCACGAAAAACTCCACTCCCTAATTGCTGTCTGGCCAACAACTATTTTGCGCACTCGTTCCTCATTATACCCTCATGCCCTACCCCCTTACTAGGCCGAGACATCCTGAGCACCTTAAAGGCCTCCATACACATCCCCACCAACCCATTCACTCCCCTTCAACCCTCTCATGACCTGTTGCTTATGCTTTGTGCAGGCGCACACGCTCCTCCTATGTCGCCCCCACCCCCCATCTTTCCTATTTCTGTACACCCTCAAGTGTGGGACACTTCCACCCCGGTCATAGCTGCCCACTACCCACCAGTTCTTGTCAAGCTCAAAGATCCTACTCGTTTCCCAAACCGCCCCCAATTCTCTCTCTCTCCGACACATCTACAAGGTTTAAAGCCAATTATCACGCGACTACTTAGCCAACATATCCTTGTCCGCACACATTCCCCTTGTAACACTCCAATACTTCCAGTTAAAAAGGCAGATGGAACGTATAGGTTAGTACAGGATCTTCGGGTAGTCAATGAAGCCACCCGTCCCACGCACCCTGTAGTTCCCAACCCTTACGCCCTTCTGTCCCATATCCCTACCAATTCTACTTATTTTACTGTGCTAGACCTTAAGGATGCCTTCTTTACCATACCCCTACACACAGACAGCCAGTTCCTGTTTGCCTTCACATGGGAGGACCCAGACACACATACCTCCACTCAACTGACGTGGACAGTCCTCCCACAAGGGTTCCGGGACAGCCCCCATTTCTTTGGTCAGGCCTTAGCGAAAGACCTTGCCTCCTGCCCTCTCACTAATAGCAAAGTTCTGCAGTATGTAGATGATCTCCTAATCTGTAGCCCTACCAAACAAGACTCTCTTCTAGACACTGCAACTCTCCTCAACCATTTAGGCTCATTAGGTTATAGAGTATCTAAACACAAGGCCCAAATTTCTTGCCAAACCGTCATATACTTGGGAATTGAAATCATCCCAACAACCCGGTCACTAACTACCGACCGCATGGCCCTAATACATAACCTTCTTCCCCCTCAAGATGCAAAAGAAATTCAATCTTTCCTAGGTCTAATAGGTTTCTTCAGACATTGGATCCGCAATTTTGGAATCCTAGCCAAACCTTTATACGCCGCAGTTAAAGAAACCCCACATGGGCCTTTGTCCAACCCCAAATTAATCTCGACTCATTTCACCCGCTTAAAAGCTTGCCTTCTCTCACAACCCACTCTCTCACTGCCTGATTTCCAGCGTCCCTTCCAACTCTTTACAGATGAAAGGCAGAAAGTGGCAGTTGGTCTCTTAGCCCAGCCTGTCGGTAACACCCACCGTCCTGTGGCCTATCTATCCAAACAGCTAGACCCAACTGTACAAGGCTGGCAACCCTGTCTGCGTGCGTTAGCAGTGGCAGCCTGCCTGACCCAGGAAGCAAAAAAGCTCATTAGAGGCAGTAATCTAACGGCCCTCTCCACACACTGTCTTCAGGATCTCATCTTTCATAAAAGTATTAGCCATTTAACTCCATCCCGGCTCCAACTTTTCCATCTCTTATTCATAGAAGACCCCACTGTTACTTTAGAAGTTTGCTCCTCTCTAAATCCAGCCACTTTACTGCCAGACTCTCTTAAACCACCCCATACTAAACAGTCTTGTCCTGAGGTCCTGGAGGCTCAACCCCCCAGCCACCTACACTTGCATGACCAGCCCCTTCAGAATGCACAACTAACCTTATTTGTGGATGGCAGCTCCTTTATCAACCCCCAAGGAAACAGGCAGGCAGGATATGCAGTAGTTACCTCCTCCGCAGTTTTAGAGGCAAAACCCCTACCACAAGGGACCACATCACAGCAGGCAGAACTCACTGCACTGACCAAGGCACTCCTACTATCAAAAGGAAAAACAGTAAACATATACACAGATTCTAAATATGCTTTTCTAATCGCACACACCCATTCAGTCATCTGGAGAGAGAGAGGGTTTTTAACCACCGGCGGTACCCCTATTATTAACAAAAACCAAATACTCAAACTACTAGATGCACTGTCGGCACCTTCCAAGGTAGCCATTATACATTGTAAAGGGCACCAAACTTCATCTGACCCGGTAGCAGCTGGCAACAATTTCGCTGACGTCACTGCCAAGTCAGCCGCCAGATTTTCCACCCCTAAGCCTCCTTCTGTCTGTTTTCTCTCCCCCCAATATGCCCCTAACTACATTCAGGAAGAAAAGGCTAAGCTATTACAAAATCCAACAGCCAAACTAACTACAGGTGACTGGATATATATTGATAACAAACTAGTTATTCCTGAAACACAACTCCATACCATTCTAACAGACATACATAACTCTTTACATATAGGACCCAAAGCCTTATACAATTTTCTAAATCCCCTCCTCCACTGTCCAACACTACAAAAACACTTACTGACAATCAACCAGCAGTGCTCTACCTGTCTAAAGGCAAATCCTCAAGGCGCATTGCGTAATCCCCATCCCAGCCACCAACTCAGAGGACACCAACCAGGTGAATATTGGCAAATTGATTTCACACATATGCCAAAACATAAAAAATTCAAATACCTCTTAACCCTTGTGGACACTTTTTCAGGGTGGATAGAGGCCTATCCTACCACAGGAGAAACCGCTAACATTGTTGCCTCTATACTCACTGAACATATTATTCCTAGGTTTGGCCTCCCGGTCACTCTTCAATCCGACAATGGTCCAGCATTCATCTCTAAGGTAGTCCAACAGGTGGCATCCCTCCTACACATCACCTGGAAACTCCACATCCCTTATAGGCCTCAATCTTCTGGTAAGGTAGAAAAGGCTAACGGACTCATCAAACAACAGCTCACCAAACTCTCAATCGAAACCCAGCAGTCGTGGGTAACCCTCCTTCCCTTAGCTCTGACCCGGCTGCGGGTAGCACCTCGAAGCCCAACAGGCCTCAGTCCGTTCGAATTAGTCTATGGACGGCCCCTAACCCTCCAGCAAATACCTTCCCTGCCAGCCCCTTTGGCGAACTACCTCCCATATCTCACTCTTCTCAGACAACTCCTAAGACAGCACGCTGAGTTAGCACACCCTCCTCCAACAGACGCTTACAACCCACATCTCTCCCTCAGTCCCGGAGACCAAGTATACATAAAAGATATCCAAGCCAAAGACTTACAGCCCAGGTGGAAAGGTCCATACATTGTCCTCCTGTCTACACATACAGCAGCAAAACTCCTAGGACACACGCATTGGATTCATATTTCCCAGCTAAAAAGGGCCCCCACCGAGAATAATCAGTGGACATCAGTTCAACTTTCCCCCACTCGCCTCAAACTTACAAAGCTTCCTTGACTATCTCATGCTTCCTGACCCCTGGCACCTAGCTTGCTTTCTCAACATCCTCTACATAAACCTATCAGACTTTCAATACATAGCCCCAGATCCATATCTACCTCCGGACAATAGTCCAGAGCAGTGGTTCTCCCGTCTTCTAACTTTCATCGAACATCTTCAGTGACAAGGGACACTGCAACTACACTGAAAATGTAGTCTCAGTTTACATTTATATTGCTGTCTCACTCATACACTCAGACCTTTGCTAGTCCGCCTACTGTATGGCAGTTATTTTTTTAATCACTGAAACTTGGCCACAAGACAGCCGAACACACTCAGTAGTACATAGTTCTGCCAGTTGTCTTCCTTAAGGCTGTCAAACTTCTCTCCGCACAATAGAGGCCCCTTCTCATGGCTCACACTTATCCGCCAAAGGCCAAACTTAACCTACACTGTGAATATCCCAATCTCTCCCACCGCTTCCTCTGTGAGGCTTTAGAAGGCCCCCACCTAGTGGCAGCCCCCCCTGCTCATGGCCCTCAACACAACTGGTCGCTCTCTAAAACTCTTAACCATACAGCCATTAACTGATCCCTCTATGTCCCCGTGTCCTTGGTCCCCAGTCTAACTTTATACAGCCAGGCAGAAGTAGCAGAGCTTTTCCAACAACTTTCTATGCTACTATGCCACTTTCGTCAAAAACGGGCTGTTTTCCTCCCTCTAGTTATTGGAATCAGCTGAAGGACTGGCCTCCCTGCAGCGCCGAACTACCTCAATAGCCCAAGTAGCTGCCCAAAATAGGTGAGCTCTGGACTTGCTTACAGCTGAAAAAGGAGGCACTTGTCTCTTCCCTGGAGAAGAGTGCTGCTATTATGTTAGCGAGTCAAGCCTAGCAGACACTAACATTCAAACCCTCAATAAAATACAAGCTGAAATACAGAACCTTAATACCTCAACCTTGCTGGGACCTTCCTTCTGGGTTTTGCCCATATTCCAACAAATGCTTCCATTTCTCATTCCTATACTAATACTGTGCCTTATTTTATTTTTCATCCGTGCGTCCAAATACCAACCATAGGCTCCGACTTTAACAACGCCCCTTAACAGCAGGAAGTAGCCAGACAGACCACGGCGCCCCTTTATCACTATTATCAATAAAAGGTTGGACTGTTTGGACGAACGGAGGCAAGATGGTGCACATCCGGGTTCTTCATCCCCCCTCCCAACTTTTCCCACGCGCGCGAAACGCGCCCAGGGAGGGTGCAGACCAACTGGGCATGCGCCAGGTGACGTCAATCTGAAGAGACCAAGATTTACCTGGTCGCACCTGTGGAACGCCCCTGACACGCCCATGCCCCACCTATTGCCCTCCCACTCCTAGAAAAGCCGCTCTCTGCCATTAAGCCACGCGGACTTCCCAGTTTCTCATTGCTGTCGGAACTGTCGGAACTCCGTCCGAGAGCTTGGGGGAGGGGAACTCTGCCGGCCTTCTTTGCCGGAGGCCGACAGACTTCTTCTCCACACCTTGGGTTACTAAAATAAACTTGCAGTTTTGCGCCTGACCTTTGCCTACTTGCTGGTTCTTTTGCTCGCTCTGGTGGTCTTAGAAAAACAAGACACTTTGTTCTAGACATTTGAATAGGGTAAAGTGAGGGAGTGGCTCTCTGGGAGTCACCTTTCCTTTCCTTTTATCGGGAACAGTAGGAATCCCTATTTTCTTTCTTGCATTTACTTTCACAGTGCAGTGGTCTGGAATATCCCATTGTTGATCTGCAATTTCCTCCTCCAACCGTAATCTATGGCCCTTTATATGTAATTGAATATTTTCATGTATTGACATTTTGTGTCTGAAGATAAAATATTAGACTCAACATGTTAAAACATTTCATGCAAAGCCTTCAGTCTTTGTAGAGTCTACTCTTCGGTGAATACACAAATTTATCTATTTTATATATTAAAAATTGTATTAGTTGTGATATTTTCTATCTTCACTTGTTAGACATCGTTACTTAATTTTTTCCGAAATTAATGATATTGTTTCTTATATTTGATTTAAAATATGACTAGGGTGTTTGGATTGATAGTTGAAAATAAATGGCAAAATAAGAATTGCTGAAACCTACCGATAATGTACTTAGGATGAGTTTATTATCTGTTATCTGTATCATTGTTAAATGTTTAAATTTCCATGAAAACCTATACATAAGAACTTAAAATTTTGTGTAAATCTCTTCGTATCCTGCACTTTAGCTCCACTGCATAATGAATAAAAGGAAAATGGATAGTCATGAGGGAAGTTCTGCTGGACTCCTTCTTTTCCCTGCAACATGCGGAGAGGCTTTTCAGGTCTCCATGGGGTGAGGTGGCTGTGAGTTCCCGGAGAAGTCAGTGTGTGGAGATGCATTTTGTGGTCTCGTTTCTCCCTTGGGTCTTTCTGGTTGTGGTGGTGGCTTTCAGGATGGTGTTTGAGGATCCTCTCCAGGGGAGTCCTTCGCTTGTGAGGTCACCATCTGGGGAGGGCCCAGGATGTCTTGGGAAGGATTTATAGGGTCGTCCCTGTGTGAGAGAGGTGCCCTGTGCAGAGTCTCTGGGAAAGCATCTTTTTGGGGGTGGTTGGGGGAAGCCATGGCCTGAGTGGAGAGTGAGGCCTGCAGGGTGGGCTGGACGTCTGAGGGAGTGCTGGAGGGTCGCCATGTGTTTTGGGGTGGCTGTGCGAGGTCTCAGTACAGCCCTGCACCCGAGGAAGTCATTGTGGAGACTCAGAGGTGGTTGGGACTGGGAAGGAGACAACCTGGGCGGGCGCCGCGTGTGTCAGCATGGCTGATGTCAGGAGACAGGTTTGGGAAGGGTCTTCGGAGGGGAATAATGGTGGAGTCCCCACGTTCCGGGCGGGGAAAACTCAGGGTGCTCCAAGGCCAGAGGTCAGTGCGGGGTGTGCAGGAATAACCTAGTGGGGCTCACAGGGGAATGACTTTTCCCCGAAGGGGTTACCGGTGGAAGGAAGGGGCCTCAGCATGTCTGGTCTTGCACTGCCCTTCTATAGGGAGTCTGGGAGATAGATCCCTGGGGCCCCTGGGGTTGCCCCTACCCTGGGCCAGTGTTTTCCCATCGTCAGACCTTTCTGGGTCCCAGAGGAAGGAAGTGAAACCTGCTTCGCCTTGCACACCACCCGCTGGAGGGGGCCAGGAGGCCTGGGCTCCTGCTGGAGGGGGCCAGGAGGCCTGGGCTCCCGCCTGGGCTCCCGCCTGCCACACATGGCGCTGGGCAAACTCAGTTCGGGGGAGTGGCCGGGCTCCTGGGCAGGGAAGCTCCTCCAGCCTAGGGGACAGCGGAGCCACCCCTCAAGCACGGGCAACAGGAAGGGGCGGAGCTAGTCGCGCACCTCTGTATTCTTTTATTACGGAATTGGAATTGAGTTTACTTGGCACACAGTGCGGAGCGGAGGGTGGGGCCTGCGTGCCCCTGCGCCTTCTCTGCCAGGCGCAGTTTCTAGCACAGAGCCCAGCTCCTGGGGCGCATGCTGAGGGGAGCGCGGCCTGATGCGGGGCTGGGCCAGGGGCTCCCGGGACTGTCAGGGGACATCTGCCCCCTGTGAGGGCGGAGCCCGCCCCACAGGTCCTGAGCCAGCCAGCACAGGAGCCCGGTGCAGAACGTGGAGCTGCCGAGGTGGACAATTTTGCTCCAGAGTGAGCGGCGACAGGTGGAGCAACAAACAGAGGGAATGCGGAGGGCTGGCCAAAAGATGAAAAAAAAAGAAAAAAAAAAAAAAGGCGGCAAGTTACTGAATGTGGTAGTCATGGAATGTGGAGTTTTGTATTAGATTTGACTGTTTCATTGGGTTTACAATGAGTAACTAGAACACACCTTTAGGACTGGCGGTAGACAACTGTAAAACTCCAGACAACTGCAGAAAGGAGAGTCGTTGATAACCTTTCTGTGAGATGGCTCTTTTGAGCTGTGTTTGATAAGAAATATGCCCAACTCTACGAGTACAGCTTTCACATTCCTAACAATCTGACTCACTCTGAGTCAGACTGATCTTCAATAAATTACAATCATTTCCTTTGCTTTTCTGACCCGGTTAAACGATTCACATGGTTCCTACCTATTAATACCCCTGCATCAGTAACCAAAGCTTTGCCTGTTAGCTTGCCACCTCCCTTTTATTATGCTTTGAAATGGACAAGAAATAGATTTCATTTTTACAATCTGTGACTTGGGTTTCTGAAAATCTTAAACAACCTTAGTGTATGTGGACATATTAATTTTTTAAAATGCTTTACTGGTGTATATATCATATAATCACATATTTTAAGTACAACTCCAAGCTATTTAGTATATTTATAAAGCCATGCGAGCTTAATTACAACCTAAGTTTAAAATATTGCTATCCCTTAAGAGGAAAATGCATCCTATTTGCATTCACCTTTGCCATGTCAGATCTAGACAACAAGTTTCTAATAGCCAGGATCATGAATTAGGTGGTCTTTTGGGTCTGGTTTCTTTCACTTAGCCTAATGTTTTTGGGTTTCATTTCTGTTGTAGCTTGCATCATTGCTTCATTCCTCTTCGATGGCAAGTAGCATTCTATTGCAAGGACATTACCACGTTATGAGCATTCATATAAGAGTCGTTGTATGATAATAGGAATTTCATTTCTTTTGCATACTAACTTTGTGTTAGAATTTCTGTGTCCTATAATGATTTTATGTGCGACATTTTGAGGGATAGCCACATTTTTATTTCATTTTGTTTTCAAGGTGGCTGCAATATTTTACATTCCTATTTGCAGCATATGTGAGTTCCCTATTCTCCTTGCCAACCATATTGGCCAGGCTGGTCTCGAACTCCTGACCTCAAGTGATCCACCTGACTCAGTCACCCAAAGTGCTGGAATGACAGGAGTGAGCCACCGCACCCGGCCCAATTTTCTTTTACATAAGCCTCCACATTTGCTGAAACCATAGATTCTAAGTTGTTCTATCAAAGTGATAATTATAAAAATGTGATGTACTCAGTGTATAAATTTCAGGAAATTTCCCCTATTACTCTTGTTACTTTGATTGAACGTTTGTGTTATTTTCAAAAAAAAGTAAATTAAATATATATGTATTGGATCTATATACGTATTGAAAATATAAATTGACATCACAGAGTAGACTTAGTTCATGGCAATGCTTTTTCTGAAAGCACCTGCAGAAATTTTCTCTCTCTTCCTTCTAGTTTCTAAAAAAACTCAGAGACCACAGGGGAAAGGGGGTTCCTTGGATGCCAGATAATGCGTGAAGCAGATTTGGTTACAGTAATTTTAGTATAATTCATTGTAAGGTGATGATCTCTAAGAACTTCCTTACAGTGGAGAAATCTGAAAGCTCCCAGCAGCCAGCTATGTATGAAAGGTGGGGGCGGGACCACCGGCAGGGCGGGGCCTGAAGAGCCATATGCCTGGGCTCCCACATCACAATGGGAACGGGGCACGTGGAGCGTACTCTGGGCCTGATTGGTTCCTGGGAACCAAGACAGAGTTCCCCTTGTTAGCAGGGCAACTTCCTTCAGTTGTTGGGAAGCAGTGGAAGGAGGAGGAGCTCCCTCTGTGCTCTCTTCTCTGCAATCACAGCTCTGAGGTTTGTTGCATCTAGACCCATTCTAAATAAACCAAGCAAGTTGCCAAGGGCTCTTTGCAGACATTTCAGCTCAGGGGAGGCAGCTGAGGCTGAGGTGGGGTGCGGGCTGCTAGTGGGGTGCAGCCCCATAGACAGGGGCTGGCCCTGCCAGCATGCCTTTGCTGGGAAGAGGTGGTGTAGCAGGATGAACCGCAGACAAAACTCCTCAGACACTGGATTAAAGAAGGAAGTGGTTTTTATTCCGCGGGAGCATAGGCAGAGTCCGTCTTAAGAGCCAAGCTCCCAGAAAAAGAAGTTCCTAGCCCTTTTAAGGGCTTACAACTCTAAGGGGTCCACGTGAAAAGGTCATGATAAATCAAGTAAGCGTGAGGAACGTGACTGGGGGCTACATACATCAGCTAACACAACGAAAAGTTTTACGG
>NW_022325864.1:0-2395 GCF_002776525.5 Piliocolobus tephrosceles | reverse complement strand
GTGGTGGCACAGTGGGTGCCAGGCCTGATGCCCCTGCCGGAAGGCCTTTGACCTGCCCCCCCTCCGCATCCCTGCCTGTGCTGGGGGGTTGCTGGGGACAGGGAGTGTGGAGGAGGCTGGAGCTACAGCTCTCACCTGTATCCCCGCAGGGTCCGCAGCTTAGAGAGCACCAGGGTCTAGCAGACTCCTGCGTGTCCCAGGGCCTGTGGCACAGGTATCCTCTGGGTCCACGGCAATGCCCCTGGCCAGCTGGCTACCAGCCCAGCCTGGGAGCTGGCCCTCACTGGCTGTGGGCACCAGGCCCTGGGGCTGTACTTAGCCTCCTTCTGGGGTCCCTACTTGCTCTGCCCTGTAGCTGAGGGGACAGTCAGGTCTCAAAGTAAACAAGGCACATGGGGCTCCAAGAAAAGGCAGCAAGTGCAGGTTGCCCCAGCCCCTTGCTGTGGCCCCAGCTGTCCCAGCAGCTAACCCCCGCGTCCCCTCACTGGCACAGGTAGGTGAGGGAGAGGCCTGGGTGGAGGATGGGCACAGTGACCAGGCCTTGGGCTATACCTCCCGAAAGGCAGAGGGCAGATGCCGGGCCCATCTGATCCACAGACAGTGGGACAGACAGACCCCTTCTCTCCCTGCCACCCAGGAGACTTTGGGCAGTGAGGTCCTGGACAAATGCCAGGAGGAGGGAGGCTCCTGGCCAGGGAGGTGGGGTGGGAGCCGGGCAGGAGTGATGTCCTGAGTGGTCCTCCAGGGGGAAGGGAAGAGGACCTGGCTCTCACCTCGGATGCCTCGGCGGATGCGGGGACACGGGCCCCACAGCTCCTGCAGAGTCACAGGGTCCCCTGAGGAGCCCTCACGCAGCCCCACCAACTCCTCCATCAGGCCCCTGGGGAAGCAGATAGAGGGAGGGACCCGGGTGAGCTGCTGCAAGTTCTCACGCTGCCTCTAGGCCCTTCCAGCGCTCTCCCCACCAAATCAAGAGGAAGGATTGTGCTTTCGTGTGTGTGTGTGTGTGTGTGTGTGTGTGTGTGTGTGTGTGTGTGTGTGATATCACACTAGGTCTGTGTTGCCCTCATCCCTGAGGTTCCGTCACTGAGGGTGTGTACCTGTGTGTGTCATTTTGTGGGATGGGGGTGGGATTCCTAGGTGTCGCCCTGTGTCTAGCAGCAGACTGGGCACAGGCCGGAGCCTAAGCCCTGCTCAGAGCCCCTTCCCCTTCTGTGGCCGCTGCTCCCACCCTTCTGGGTCGCTTGGCACTTCCGCTGCTGGAATCAGTCTCTGCCCAGGGCTGTGACTCTCACTGCAGAGTCCCATGGATGGCTCTGACTCTCCCTTCCAATCTCGGAGCACCCTCCTCTCTCCCCAGCAGCTCAGGCCACAGAGGCAGGAAAACCCCAGGACCAGAAGGAGGCCTCTGCAAAGCCAAAGTGAGGTGCTGGCTCCTGCCCCTACCATCCCCTCTGCCCTGCCTGCCTGGCCCTGCCAGGTTCATGCCCCAGTCCATGCCCAGAGACCCCTCACCTGTCGGTCCTCCTGCTGTGGCTGAACAGGCCCTCCTCTCACCGAGCCTCCTTTGCTCCCAGCTCCAGTGCACCTGGACAGGTGTGTGCTCCACCAAGCATCATTCTCCCCCCGCCACCCCCACCCCCCCGGCCCGGGGTTTACAGTGGAGATTAAAAATGTCCTTGACAAACCAACCAGAACTGTGGAGGCCAGAGTCATGCAGGGCAGAGCTGCCAAGAGGGAGGGGAGCAGGAGCCTCCCCACCCACCACCACGGCACAGAGGGTGGTGCCCGGCTGTCCTCAGGCTCCTGGGTGCTGCTGGACAGGGGCTGGGGAGGGGGAGCCCACCACACAGCAGGACAGCGAGGGGCCATCTGCCAGGGCTGAGGCTCAGGGCTCAGGAGTCTCAGAACTGGACATGGAAGGTTTGGAAAAGCACAGAGGGAGAGGGGAGGAGGCTGGGCAGGGAAGGAGAAGGCAGGCCGGCAAAGGTGAGTGGGTCAGCATGACCACAGCCTCCCTGTGTGCCAGGTAGAGAGTCAGCCTTCCCCAGATTAATTACCCTGAGTGCCCACGGGAATCCCACGAGGCAGGCAGTGTGATCCCGTTGTAGAGAAATGGCGTCTCAGGGAGGCGAGGCTGCCTGTCCAAGATCACAGAGGCCCAGGCAGAACCGGGATTTGGAGGTTTGCCTGGCTCCAAAGCCCGCAGGCTGTGCCGCACGGTCCTGTCCTGATGAGCCACCTTGTCCAGGGCTGGCGAGGAGGTGGACACCTGGGGCAAGGCAGTGAATTGGGGTCAGGAACTTGGACTTGATCCTTGTGTCCAGACCCTCCAGGCTCAGGAAATGCCTCTCAAAGCACACGTCCAAGAGCCAGCGGCTCTGTCTGGGGACTT
>NW_022325863.1:0-14223 GCF_002776525.5 Piliocolobus tephrosceles | reverse complement strand
TGAGGCTGTCTGTGCTGCCCTCACCTGGGCCCTGGGCCCACCCTTCCCTCTGCAGGGCCCTTTCGTGCACCTGTCTGTGATGATGGCTGCCTACCTGGGCCGTGTGCGCACCACGACCATCGGGGAGCCTGAGGTTAGGGACTGGGGGGCTTCCTTGGAGGACTGGGAGTGGGGAGGGAGGGGGCTGACGCTGAGCCCCGGACTCGGATCCCCCAGAACAAGAGCAAGCAAAACGAAATGCTGGTGGCAGCGGCGGCAGTGGGCGTGGCCACAGTCTTTGCAGCTCCCTTCAGCGGTGAGACCCCCTCATGCCCCGCCCCCGGGTCCCTCAAGCTCCTCCCCTCACACCCTGGGTTCCCTCGGCCCAGCTGAGAGCCTGGAGGAGGGGTTGGGTCTCATTCTAGTTCTCACTTCCGCCCCGCCTTGGGTATAGCCACCCCCGGAGGCGGTGGGGGGCGGGTAGTGGGGGGCATGGTTAGGTAGTGTTGAGAGGCTTCAGGGTAACATTACACAGACTTGGGTTTGAAATCCACTGGCCCCTTGGCCTCTCTGAGTCCAGCTTCTTCCTCTGTAAAATGGGGATCAAACCGTTCCCACCTGATAGTGAGAGGACGCACACCCGCATTCCAGGCTGGACGGTCTCTGGGCAGCGGGCTCCTCCCAGCCCAGGGCCCATGCCCTCCCCTCCCCTCCTGTCTGTCCCTGTCCAGGCTGTAGCAGAGCAGGACAGATGGGTCAGGGAGGAGGTGACATAGGGAGGGGGCCCTGCAGCCACAGGTGGGTGGGGGTGGGGGGCCCACCTGAGATCAGTGTCGCCCCCAGGCGTCCTGTTTAGCATTGAGGTCATGTCTTCCCACTTCTCTGTCTGGGATTACTGGAGGGGCTTCTTTGCGGCCACCTGCGGGGCCTTCACGTTCCGGCTCCTGGCAGTCTTCAACAGTGAGCAGGGTGAGACCCTGGGCTGCCTGACCCTGGCCCTGCCTGGGGGCTGGGGTGAGGGGCCCTCCCTTCCCCGCTCTGTACACCCCTTGCTCTCCTCTTCCCTCTCTCTCCCTCTTTTTCCTCCTCCCTGTTCCCACCTCTCTGGGAGGATGGAAGGGGCTGACCTGTGTTGAGCATGAAAGGCAGGGGCCCTGAGGGTAGAAGGGATGAGGCTGGGCAGGGAGGCAGGAGCCTGGTTGTGGGGGCCTGGAATGCCAGGACACAGATTCCGGGTCAGGACCTGGCACCCCCTCCACCCTGGGCTGTTAGTCTGGGACTTGTGTGCAGGTGGGGTGGGACTGCCATCTCGGCTCCCCACCGCTCTCCTTCCCCAGAGACCATCACCTCCCTCTACAAGACCAGTTTCCGGGTGGACGTTCCCTTCGACCTGCCAGAGATCTTCTTTTTTGTGGCGCTGGGGTGAGTGGGTGCCTTGGGCTCCTGAGAGTCCAATATGGCATTCCCCCCAGGCCTGGACTGCGGCCCCTGGCCCTGGGGTCAGGCTCTGGTCTTACCGCCCTCTATCCCCCCAGTGGCATCTGTGGCATCCTGAGCTGTGCTTACCTCTTCTGTCAGCGAACCTTCCTCAGCTTCATCAAGACCAATCGGTTCAGCTCCAAACTGCTGGCCACCAGGTAGGCTCCGGGCCTAGGGGCTGGGGACCTCTCAGCGAGCCCCTTGTGGAATCCAAACCTTATGTAGAAAGCCCCACCCCCATCCTCCAACTGAGCCCCTAAATCCTTCCCTAGCCCATGGAGCACCTAACACCCCTCTCCAAGTCCCCATGGTCACTGTCCCCCCTTCCTTACTGGGCTACGAACCCCCCATTGAACTCCCATCCCTCCTTCAGTCTACACTCTCTCAGCGAACCCCCACCCCCTCACTGAGCCTCAAACCCTTGCCCCTTCAAATCTTGTGTGGCCCCTGGTGTTGGCCTTAGCATTGGCCAGCCCTCCTGCCCCGAGATGCACATGGCCTGCCCCGGCACAGCCCACTCTCTCCTCCCTCCCAGCCTGCCTCTGCCCCAATTCTCCTCTTAATCTCCTGTGTGATTCCTCTGCCCTCAGTCATACCCAGTAGTGAGGGGCTCACCTCACAGGCTCCACCCCCTGGAGGGGGCCATGTTCCCTGCTCCCGCCCTTCCTCCTCCCCAATCCTTGCTCTGCTGCTGCCTGGGCCAGGCCCTGCTTCCCTCTCCTTGGGATGTGGGAAAGGCCGGGCCAGCCCTAGAGCTCACCCACCCCCCACAGCAAGCCTGTGTACTCAGCCCTGGCCACCTTGGTTCTCGCCTCCATCACCTACCCGCCCGGTGTGGGCCGCTTCCTAGCTTCTCGGGTAAGGGGCCCTGAGTGGGGGTGGCAGGAGTGGGAACCCCCATTTGTTTTCCCCTTTACATGTGTCTCACATAATCCCCTCAGCACCCCACAAGGGCAACACCTGGGCATCATTCTACAGATAAGGAGACCATAGCTCTGGGAGGTCAGAGCCCTGCCCAAGGCCCCCTGCTGGGAAGTGGCAGAGGAGGATTCCAGGCAGGGTCAGGCGGTGCGGGGGCGGCTGGGGCCTGCCACTCGGGGCCCCTCAAGTCCAGTTCCCACCTGCCCCACCACAGCTGTCCATGAAGCAGCATCTGGACTCGCTGTTCGACAACCATTCCTGGGCACTGATGACCCGGAACTCCAGCCCACCTTGGCCCGAGGAGCTCGACCCCCAGCACCTGTGGTGGGAATGGTACCACCCGCGGTTCACCATCTTTGGGATCCTTGCCTTCTTCCTGGTTATGAAGGTGGGCCCCCTGGTCCCCAGATGTGCACAGAGCCAGGACCAGCTCTGGTGGGCGGGGGGGTGCCTCCCTGCACCTGGTGGCATGGAGCCCAGGCCTTCCACCCACACTTCCTGATGTGTCCCCTGCCCACTGCATGGTCCTGGGCAAGTAAGTGACTTCAGCTCTCTGGGCCTCACTCTTCCCATCTTTAAAGTGGGGTGGTCACTGGGAAGGCTGAGGAGGAAGAAAGGAATGTACCTGGCACAGTGCCAGGCACACAGTGGGCATTTCTCAGGGTGAGGACCCCCCCAATGCCAGACTCTGGCAATGGGCGCATGGCTGGGCACCCTCTTTCTCTCTAGGACGCTCCCCTGTCCCCTGTCCTGTCTTCTCTTGTCCATGCCGTGCTCAGCGGCCTCTAACCTCTGCCCTGGGCTCCCCATTCCTGCAGTTCTGGATGCTGATTCTGGCCACCACCATCCCCATCCCTGCCGGGTACTTCATGCCCATCTTCATCCTTGGTGAGTCTGGGGTCCTGAGGTTCTGAGAGTTTTGGGGCAGGGCCATGCATCCTGGTTCACCTTTTTCCCGGGTGGTACTGAGGATGGTCCTCAGGGATGGAGGGCTGTGGGGGCTGGGTCAGCCTGGCTTCCCCTCACCCTAAGTCTGACCAGGAGCTGCCATCGGGCGCCTCTTGGGAGAGGCTCTAGCTGTCGCCTTTCCTGAGGGCATCGTGGCTGGAGGGGTTACCAATCCCATCATGCCCGGGGGCTATGCCCTGGCAGGTGAGTGGGTCAGGGCCCTGCTGGGTAGGCAATGTCGTGGGGCTGGGCTGGACCTGGAGAACTGGCTGATGGTTCCCCAGGGCACTGAGTCCTCCAGTGAATCCCCCACCCATTATGGGGGTCTGTCCGTCCTGAGCCCCACCATTCCCCGGGGCCCATCACTCCCTCATGGCTCCTGTCCTGTCCCCAGTCCCATGGCCTCCCTTATCCCTCTCTTCTCACGAGCCCAGGCCTTGTGGTGCTTCCCACAGTGCCCAGGCTATGGCCTCTTACAATTCCTGCCTTGGGCCCTGACCACAGCCAGGCTAGTTATGCCCTCACATGAGACTGGCCCCTGGCCCCTGGCTCCTGGCCTGAGCCGAACTGTATGGCTCTGCACTTGCAGGGGCTGCAGCCTTCTCAGGGGCTGTGACCCACACCATCTCCACGGCGCTGCTGGCCTTTGAGCTGACCGGCCAGATAGTGCATGCACTGCCCGTGCTGATGGCGGTGCTGGCAGCCAACGCCATTGCACAGAGCTGCCAGCCCTCCTTCTACGATGGCACCATCATTGTCAAGAAGCTGCCATACCTGCCGCGGATTCTGGGCCGCAACATCGGGTGAGCGGTGCCCACCTCAGGCTGGCTGAAGGGGGTCATAGTGTCCGCATAGAGCGGGGGGTGGAGGGCACCTCCAAAAAGAAATGCCACCACAGCAGACCTTGGACATGGGGGCTGGGAGGGGCTGACATACAGCTGTGCTCTGGTCTCCATTCTCCCCAGTGCCCCGGGTGACCTTGGGCAAGTTATTGGCCTTGTGGCCTCAGTGTCTGTCTAGGGGTCAGCAGGGCTCCACAGCAGGAGGATGAGTACTGCCCCGCGTACAGGTTGAGGAAACCGGGGCTCAGAGAGGTGCCATGTCTTGCTCCAGCACCAGATCTGGGTCTCCTCCCCTCTCTCCACTTCTGCAGCCTTCACTGGAACTTTGGGAGCAGGAGGTGGAACGAGAATGGAAATGGGCTTTAAGGTCTTCGCTCAACCAGATAGGACCAGAGCAGCTTCTGGTGCCAGAAAGGCAGACCAAAGAGGCTCTGAGAGTCCCTGGGTCCGAGGCCCCGCTCCAAATACAAGCAAGCTGCTGCCTTGTTCTGAACCTGTTTCCCCATCTGGAAAACAGGGCTGCTTACCCCAGTGGTTTCCAGACTTTCAAGTTTTTCCCTGGTGGAGGCATACACTTTTTTTTTTTTCCTTTTCTTTTTTTAGACGGAATCTTTCTCACTCTGTTACGCAAGCTGGAGTGCAGTGGCACAATCTAAGTCACTGAAACCTCCACCTCCCAGGTTCAAGCAGTTCTCCTGCCTCAACCTCCCAAGTAGCTCAGACCAGGCATGTGCCACCGTGCCCAGATTATTTCTGTAACTTCAGTGGAGACGGGGTTTCACCACGTTGGCCAGGCTGGTCTCGAATTCCTGGCCTCAAGTGATCCACCTGGTTCGGCCTCCCAAAGTGCTGGGATTACAGGCGTGAGCCACCGTGCCCATCCGCATATACTTTTTATTCAAATTAAAATTTCCAGGGAAGGCCGCTGGGTAAAACAGGACAAAGTGGAGCTGGTCTGGGGGACATTGGGGTCCAGGGGGCTGGGAATTAGGAACTGGGTCATCAGTGACGTGGTCCCCAGGTTTCCTCCCACCGTGGATTCCAGGAGTCCCTCATTCCACGAACCTCTCCGGCCCTGTCCACACTCCAGAGCTGTGGGTCCCCAGGGTCCCCAGTTCAAGCAAAGCTCCCCCCAGATCCCTTTGCCGGCCTGGGCCTCACATCCCCGACTCCGGGACCTGATGGGAGCCCCTCTGCCTGCAGCTCCCACCGCGTGAGGGTGGAGCACTTCATGAACCGCAGCATCACCACACTGGCCAAGGACACGCCGCTGGAGGAGGTGGTCAAGGTCGTGACCTCCACAGACGTGGCCGAGTATCCCCTGGTGGAGAGCACAGGTGCCCAGCCGGAAGGGAGGAGGAAGTCGGGGGTGGGGGATGCCCTCTGCCTCCTTCTTGGACCTGTCAGGCAGAAGGATCTGCATCCAGGCTCTGTGACCTGGGCAAGTCACTGGGCAAGCAACCAACCGTGTGACCTTGGGCAAGTCACTTCACCCGAGCCTCAGTTTCCTCATCAGTAAAATGGAAATCATGGCCACCCTCCCTTGGGGTGGTTGACATGTCTAAAGAGAGTCGGCCGGGTGCTTGTAAGGCACCTGGGTAGCTGCTGGGGTAGGAGCATGGGGACACCACCAGGGTCTTCTGGAAGCTTCCCTACAGGCCTCCCTTTAAGCATTCCCCAAATGAGACCCCTCCCCCAAATCCCTGTTGCCATAAGGAAAACATCTCCTTAAAGACAAAAGCATGGTGACCCTTGTTAAAAGGCATGGAACCCGCTTCTTGCGGAAACCTTAACTAGAGCATCATTTCCTGTGGGTCCAAGTCCGGTATCTGCATTCAGAAGATAAGGCGGGGTTGGGGGTAACCCTGCTCACTCAAGTCTGCTGTCAGCCCATGTGTCCCCCTGTGCAAATGAGATAAGGTGCACACCTGGCAAGCACATCACAGCTGGGTTTTGGTCTCCACTTGCACTTTGCGTAGGCACCTTGTGCAGTGAGGTTACCCCTATGCCCACCCCAAGAGGGATAAAGCCATTTATGAGCTAAATAACTGCGAGTATACCACTTAAGCTTTATGTACTGCATTTTCATCATCTTGAAAGTAGGGATCAAGAGAGTATATGATTGCCAGACATTCTCACTCCAAATGCTAGGCCCTTCTTTCCCCACGAACTGGAAGACTGTTAGCATTATGCTGTGGAACATGCCAAATATCTCATCTGAAAATGTTTGCTTTCGGATAAGCCCCCCAAGAGTCTTCACCTCCTGGAGCAAAGAAAGAATTAGCCTCGAAGACAAAGTCCTCTTTTACCCTTAGAGCCACAGCAAAGTGCTCCAACCAACACAGGTCCAGGCTGTGGAACCCCACTGCTTACCCAAGAAATAGCCTTCATTGTTCATTTAAAAGGGAAGGGGGACATTTACATGTCTAAGTGTCAAGTTTTCATTCCACTCAACAGAAAGCAAAAACACCAAGCTGGGCCCTCAAAACTAAATATCCGACAAGGCCATTGATACCCCAGGGCCGGAGTGAAGCTTGCCAAGGCCCCAGCACACAGTAGGACCTCAGAACACAGGGTCCTCCTGGGTTCACACCTTCACTGGGCTGTGCCAGATGTGAAGCCTCTTGGAAAACGAAGGAGAAAGCCCAGCCCTGACACAGAGACTTCATCGTGCCGGCGTCCCCAGCTTGCTTCTGTCTTGAGGCCTTGCAATGTGGGGGATCTCAGCGGTGGCCAGGGTCCCTCCTGGCCCCCTGGTAGCCTCACTCAGCCACCCTCAGCTACCACACCTGAATGACCTTGGGCAAGACAATTAGCCTGTCTGTCTCTGAGCCTCAGTTCCTGGCCTTTATAATGGGAGACAATAGTTACAATAGCCCCATAGGAACACCAGCACAGTTCCTGGCTAAGTAGGTGCTCAGTAAATGTGAGTTCCTGTTTCTTCCTACTGTGCTTCCCTCCCTCTCCCTCTCCACTTGCCAGAGTCCCAGATCCTGGTGGGCATCGTGCGAAGGGCCCAGCTGGTGCGGGCCCTCCAGGCTGAGCCTCTTTCCTGGGCTCCAGGACACCAGGTGGGTACTCCTGAGGGGCGTGGGGATGGGGTGGGCATCGGTCAGCAGGGCTGGGACAGGAGGGGCCCACTGATCTCCTGAGGGAGAGGTGGTCTGAGAGAGGCATCCTGGAGAGGCTGGCCCTGCACCTATAACCTTTCCCCTGTAACCCTTCCCCACCCCCAGCAGTGTCTCCAGGACATCTTGGCTGGGGGCTGCCCCACGGAACCAGTGACCCTGAAGCTGTCCCCAGAGACTTCCCTGCATGAGGTAACAGGGAGAATTGGGGAGTGTGACACATGAGGCCCCTGGGTGGGGAAAGAGCTGATGAGGAGCTCAGGCTTCCGCCTCCCCTCCCAACCCGCGCCCCCGCCCACCTTATGCTGCTTCCTTCCCCTCCTGCGCCTGTGTCCTCATCAGCAGACTGGGCAAAGCAGCTCCTGCCCTGTCGCCCCTCACTGCCAGGGTTGCGGGGATGATGCGGAGAGATGAGGGAAGTGGGAGAGTGGCAAATGTTTAAGTATCTGGGTGAAAAGACAGTGGAGTTGAACCAGGGCACACGTGCGCTTCAGTTTCAGGTCCACCACATTCTCCCTGTGTGATCTTGCAAAAAAGACTTAGCCACTCAGGACAGAGCCTGGCACATGGGCGGGGAAGGGGCAGAGGCCCACAGGGAACCTGGAGATGGTCCTGCCCGCTCTGTGCTGCTGGAAGGGGCTGGATAGTGGGTCCTGTCCACCTGGGGCCTTGCCCAGACCCTTGCATGGACTCTGGCATCCCCCAGTGGCCACACTGGATATTGCAGGCCTCGGTCTCTTGCCTTCCACACACATCAGGCCCGGCCCCTCTTCCTGGCTCAGAGGCCAGAGGGTGGGCTGGGCGCCTTCTACACTCCAGTGTTTCCTAACAATCCCGCATCCAGGCACACAACCTCTTTGAGCTGTTGAACCTTCAGTCCATCTTCGTGACATCGCGGGGCAGAGCTGTGGGCTGCGTGTCCTGGGTGGAGGTACCGGGGTCCCAGGGGCAGAGCAAAGCAGGGGACCCATGCCTGAGAAGGCTGGGGAGGTGGGGCGGGGGGGGGACACTAGCATGCTCCCATCCAAACCTGGGGGGATTCAGAGGATACTGATGAATCCCTCTTCCTGGCCCAGATTGGCCACTGGGCCTGGCTCCCCTATCTTGTTTCCTGGCCAGTGGCCAGCCTACCCCTCTCTGCCTCAGTGATCCCATCTGTGCAATGGGGTGGCACGGGCTCTACTATTCACCCAGAAACCACCCTTAGAGGACTAAAAATGCTGGTGCCGCCCTGTCAACCTCCTCTACATCCCCCCTCCAGCTCCCTCCCCCTTTCTCTGTTCTAGATGAAGAAAGCAATTTCCAACCTGACAAATCCACCAGCCCCAAAGTGAGCCAGTCCAGCAAGATGAAACAGGGCACCCCAGCTGCCCTGGTACTGAGGTTGGGCTGAGACCCTGCCTCTCTTCCCCCACCACCCCTTACCCCCACTCCAACCCAGCTCCATTCCTTGACATAACAGACAACTCTAACCTAGCCCGGAAGAAGATGGCTCATCCTGGGTGTGACGATGGCTCCTGCCTTGAAAGACAAATCCCACCTTGGACAGAGCTGAGTGTGAGATGACGAAAAACCAGTGTCTGCCAGGTGCTCAGTGACTGGCCATCACATTAATGAATAACGAGATTGGAGTACGCTGTCACGAAGGGCAGGCACAGATGCCCTCTGGGGTTGTCTGATTCCCAATGAGAGGCTCCTGAGAAAAATAAAGCTGGTTCCCAGAGCCGCTGTCCATCCCTCATCTCAGCTGCAAGGTTGCTGACCTGGGACTGGAGCTCCTCACCTGCGCTGGCCCAGAGTGAGTTTCCCGTGGTCACGTGGACACTGCAGGCTCGGGCCCCTGGGCTCCTCCTCATGCTGCACTTCTTGGCAGGGAGATGCCAGGCAGAGAGGGTCCCCCACCAGGTCTATGATGCTTGACCTTATGGATTAACAGGACCCTGTGTCGCTCAAGCCCTAGTCTCCTGCTTGGCTGAGCCACAGTTCAAAAAGCTGGGTCCCCAAGTGTAGCTCCCTGGGGAGTCCACAGAGACTTGGGCATCCTCCAAGGGCCCTCTCTGGCTAGGTGGGAGCAGGTTGACCAGCTATGTGACCGTTGGCAGTAGGGACCTTCCCTGACTCCCTCCGGACATCGTCCAGGGGCCCAAGGTCACATCTTCCCAGCAGAGACCAGGCCAAGGTCATCCAGGGTGAATCGACCACTTTAATATCCTCAAAGAACCTTGAGTGAGATGGGAGGGAGCTGCAAGGAGCAAGAGTGGGCTCCCGGGGGCGAGGAGCAGGGGACACCGAGGAAGCAGGTTCAGAGAGGGAGGGACAGACAGACAGATACTCCAGAGAGACAGATGTCCCGGTGAGGACAGCCGGGGAGCAGGGGCTTAGCTACCAGAAGTGGCCACCCCACCTTTGCTGGGGGGCAGACACACAGAGAGAGTGGGGAGGGACTGAGCCCCAGGTACAGGCAGGGTTCCCAGACCCCACTCTAAGTGGGTTTCAGTTCTCTCCATGGCTGTCCTCCTGGGGGCCTGGCTGTTGCTCCTCTGGGCCAGGCTGCCCTGGTGTCTCTGAGAGTCCTTGAGTTCCCCGAGGGCAGACACCCTGCAGGGGAAGGTGCCCACCTGAGTGAAGTAATGAAGGGGGAGGGGTTATGGCTGCCACTGCTGGGGCAGGTCCGCCGAGGCACAGAGAGGCCATGGTGAGGGCTGGCCCCATCCCTGTCACACCCACCCTGTGCCTACCCGAGGGGTCAAGAGATGCCCCGCCCTGGACCCCGGGATCCAGATATGCCTGGACTGCCCACCAGGCGAGGTCATGGTGTGAGCAGGTGCCGGACCAGCACAGCCCCCGCCTCAGTTATAGAACACCTCGTCCTCCTCCTCCCAGACGGAGCCGCTGTCCACGGAGGGGAGGGAGCCCGGTAGGTGCGTCCCACCCTCGGGTCCTTGGTGCCCGGGCCGCCGCCGCCGATGCTGCAGCTCTGGGCTGGGGGGCTGCGGGATGCCAGCGGTGCTGGGGGACTCCTCCAGTGAGGGACAGCTGTCAGGGGAGAGGCTGGGTGAGGAGAAGGCCTGAAGGCTGTCATCCTGCGAGGGGCCACTGGGAAGGCTGTCCTGAAGGTAGATGCTCTCCAGATCTGGAAAAGCAACGGGGTGACGGGGGAATGGCATCCCGAATCCGGCTCTTCGCCCTCTCTGGGGGTGTGAGAAAGGGCAAGGGGCAGAACACCTGCCTCCAAATCCAGCTGTGTGACTGGCGAGCGCTGTGACCTTGGTCAAGTCACCAAAACCCTCTGAGCCCCAGGTTCCTCCTCGAGGCAGTAAACGGAGGAGTCAAGAGTGGGCTTGGAGCCAGCCTGTGCTCTCTGAGAACTGGGACAGCCAGTGCTCCCCTGGGCCTCTGTCCCCTCCCCGTCCCTCTCCATCTGTCAGGGAGGATTAAGCACAGGCTTCCCCCAGGGCCAAGGCTCCCTGAAGCCCTCAATAGTAACCTGGGCTTCTAGAAAGGCGGTTGCTTGCGTCTGGTGCTAAGTTTCAGATCCGGCTCTGACGCTTCTAATTGTGTCATTTGGAGTAAGTTTCTGAACCTCTGAGTGCCTCTGTTTCCTTATTTGTAAAATGGGGACAACAGGACCCCCTCCCTAGGGCTGCTGTGAGGGTTCCGGGAGATGCCTGGTGCACAGCCCTCAGTGCGGTAAGCACTCGATCCCCGCCCCCACTGTGCTCATTCTCTCCTTCCTGCTCCTGGCACTGCCGGGCAATGGGCAGGGCAAGGATCACTGCCGCATTTTGCAGATGAAGAAACTTAGGCTGAGAAAAGGAAGGGGCTTGGCCAAGGTCACACTGCATTTGGTGGTGGGCAGGCATCCAGCCTCAGCTCCGCTCTGCTCACCCCCGCCCCCGGACGTCCTGGGCTGTACCTTGGAGCTGGACGATGCCCTGGGGGCTGTTCTCGGGGTGCAGTTCCTCGTCGTCCAGCGAGGACCAAGCGCTCAGTGTGGCCTCTGTGATGGCAAACTGCTCAGCGACCCCTGGGGGGACAGCGAGATCTGGCTCAGTGGGGGATGGGTGGGGACAGCCTCAGTGCCCAATGGAGCTGCTCCAGGACAGGCTGGAGGGTGGCCGCCTCTCAGCGCTGCCCATCCACGCCCCAGTGGTCAAGAATTCTCACTTAACAGCCCCCCACCCTTTGCCATTATTTTTTCCTGCCCAGACAATGTCTATGCAGTGATCTGGGCCCCCCAAGGTCCCAGCTTCACCCCCACAGAGCCCTGGCCAGTCCCCCTCCTCGCTGACCTGCAGCAAAGCGGGCCTCACGCAGCTCATCCGGGAGGCAGCAGTAATGCTCGTCCTCAGCTGGGGACAGCTCCCAGCCTGCCTGCTGGGCACTCCAGCCCTTCCACTCGATGAGGTGGGCCACGCGGCCTCGGGCCATGGCCGTGGGCTTTGTGATGTGGTCCTTGATGCTCTGCACCACCCCTGGGGCATGGAGGGCATCTGGGTGACTGTTCTGACACAAGGCCCAGCCCAGGGCCTGGCCCCCGTGCCTCAGGCCCACCTGGTGGCCTGTACCCCACATTCCCTCAGTGTGCCATGGTCTCCATCAGTGCCCCACACCTCCCCAGGGGCCTATACCCATCTAACTCTTCCCGCCCTCCAAAGCCTCCTTCTCACTCCTGCCCTGAGCCCTCTGAGTTCTGCGGCCCCCTCCCCTCAATGCCCCCACCCACTGGCATCCGCATTTCCTCCCAGCATCCTACTCCTAGTCCATGTTCCCGCCCACTGGGTGCTTCTTCCCCAGATCGCCCACACCCCTCGCTCCCTTTCTGACTAAGTTCAGACCCTTCCGCCCAAGGAGATCCACCTGAGGACCACTCATGAGTCCCCAGCTTTCTCCATGATCCATTAAATACATTCTGAGAGAGCATCTCTGTAGCCTGCCAGCTGTGCTGGAGGTGAGACCTGGGTGGATGGAGCAGGCAGGGAAGGCTTCCTGGAAGAGGGGACCTGGGATTGGAATTTGAAGGTGTGTTGGGTTTGGACTGATGGAGGCAAGACTGGAGGTTTCATTTCAGAGATGAGAAGAGGATGAAGGCATGGAAGAGTCTGGCATGAGTCCAGGACTAGCTGGGGTGAGACATGGGGTCCACATTAGGACTGGGTGACAGGAGAAGCGGGGAGCTGATCAGGGCCGGAACAGGGTTGGAGAGAACCAGGTGGAGGGCTCAGATATTCTCCTTGTGCAATGGGGAGCCCCAGCAGGGTAATGAGCAAGAGAGAGACCAGTTAGCACAGCTGTTTAGAAAGACACCCCAGTTGGAAGATTAGGGGTTACTGCAGGGACCCAGCAACAGACCTGGCAAGGGCTGGGCAGACAGAGAGGAGTGGTCGGGGGCTTTGGGAGGAGAGGAGTTGTGTGTGGAAGATGGAGAGGGGCTGTCAGCAATGGTTCAGGAATGTCATTAACCAACTCTGACAACACAGATCTTTGAGTCACTAGGGTCTCCGAAGCCATGATGTGAGAAATGATGATATTTAAGAAAGACGAGGCTTGGTGCGGTGGCTTACGCCTGTAATCCCAGTGCTTTGGGAGGCCAAGGCGGGAAGATCACTTGAAGTCAGGAGTTTGAGATCAGCCTGGCCAACATGATAAAATCCTGTCATCCTGTCTCTATTAAAAATACACACACACACACACACACACACACAGTAGCTGGGCATGGTGGCATGTGCCTGTAATCTCAGCTGCTTGGGAGGCTGAAGCAGGAGAAACTCTTGAACCCGGGAGGTGAAGGTTGCAGTGAGCCAAGATCACACCACGGCTCTGCAGAACCGCCCTGAGCCAATGGGGGGAGCTGCCTCACCCAGATATGCCCAGGAGGCTGCAAATTCCTCCCAGGGGGCAGCCAGTGAGGCAGCAGTGGGGGAGTACAAAGTCCAGCCCCTGGCCGGGCGCAGTGGCTCGGGCCTATAATCCCAGCCCTTTGGGAGCCTGAGGCGGGCAGATCACCTGAGGTCAGGAGTTCAATACCAGTCTGGTCCACATGGTGAAACCCTGTCTCTACTAAGAATATAAAAATTAGCTGGGTGTAGTGGCGCACACCTGTAATCCCAGCTACTTGGGCAGCTGAGGCAGGAGAATTGCTTGATCCCGGGAGGTGGAGGTTGCAGTGAGCCAAGATCACACCACTGCACTCCAGCCTGGGTGACGGAGTGACACTCTGTCTCTCAAAAATAAAATAAAATAAAATAAAAAGAGTCCAGCCTCTTGCCATAGCGTGCCATCAATTCTGGGGTACTAGTCATGCTCCCAAGCTGCGGTGGGACCAGGTGGGCAGGGCTAGACTCCTGCTGAGCCCCTTCCCAGCCCGCTCTGCCTCCCCCGCTGACTGCTGGCTTTTCTTGAGGGCCAGTCTCCAGGGAATCACCTGCACAGTCATGCCAATGTCAGGGAACCTGAATGAAGGTGATGTGACTGGCAGAGAGGCAGGGAGACCATGCCAGACAGACATCTGAAAAACTCTGCCCCACCCCCTCAGAGCTTATTAAGAACCCAGCAGTTTAACCCGTGGAAGCAGAACCCTGAGCCACTGGTCCCCCGGTGACCTGTGACATTTAGAAATGGAGAATCCAGCAGGGCTGGCATTTAGAAAATGGAGAATCCAACAGGGCTGCCGTCTTCCCACCTGCAACTCAGCTGTGCCCTTCCCACAGCCAGGGTCTAGGGTGGGACTGTGCGTTCTCCATGGGCAGGAGAGTTGCAGCCAGAACCTACCCACAAGGGACGAGGTGGCCAGGGCCGCCACGTTGTAGTTGCTGGGGCAGGACCTGGAGTCGGACAGGTAGCCGTTGGTGGTCTGGGAGCACCTCTGGAGGAAGGGGCAGGAGGGCTGAGCAGGGTGGGCCACACTGCTGGCCAACATCCCTCCA
>NW_022325862.1:0-14223 GCF_002776525.5 Piliocolobus tephrosceles | reverse complement strand
TGGAGGGATGTTGGCCAGCAGTGTGGCCCACCCTGCTCAGCCCTCCTGCCCCTTCCTCCAGAGGTGCTCCCAGACCACCAACGGCTACCTGTCCGACTCCAGGTCCTGCCCCAGCAACTACAACGTGGCGGCCCTGGCCACCTCGTCCCTTGTGGGTAGGTTCTGGCTGCAACTCTCCTGCCCATGGAGAACGCACAGTCCCACCCTAGACCCTGGCTGTGGGAAGGGCACAGCTGAGTTGCAGGTGGGAAGACGGCAGCCCTGTTGGATTCTCCATTTTCTAAATGCCAGCCCTGCTGGATTCTCCATTTCTAAATGTCACAGGTCACCGGGGGACCAGTGGCTCAGGGTTCTGCTTCCACGGGTTAAACTGCTGGGTTCTTAATAAGCTCTGAGGGGGTGGGGCAGAGTTTTTCAGATGTCTGTCTGGCATGGTCTCCCTGCCTCTCTGCCAGTCACATCACCTTCATTCAGGTTCCCTGACATTGGCATGACTGTGCAGGTGATTCCCTGGAGACTGGCCCTCAAGAAAAGCCAGCAGTCAGCGGGGGAGGCAGAGCGGGCTGGGAAGGGGCTCAGCAGGAGTCTAGCCCTGCCCACCTGGTCCCACCGCAGCTTGGGAGCATGACTAGTACCCCAGAATTGATGGCACGCTATGGCAAGAGGCTGGACTCTTTTTATTTTATTTTATTTTATTTTTGAGAGACAGAGTGTCACTCCGTCACCCAGGCTGGAGTGCAGTGGTGTGATCTTGGCTCACTGCAACCTCCACCTCCCGGGATCAAGCAATTCTCCTGCCTCAGCTGCCCAAGTAGCTGGGATTACAGGTGTGCGCCACTACACCCAGCTAATTTTTATATTCTTAGTAGAGACAGGGTTTCACCATGTGGACCAGACTGGTATTGAACTCCTGACCTCAGGTGATCTGCCCGCCTCAGGCTCCCAAAGGGCTGGGATTATAGGCCCGAGCCACTGCGCCCGGCCAGGGGCTGGACTTTGTACTCCCCCACTGCTGCCTCACTGGCTGCCCCCTGGGAGGAATTTGCAGCCTCCTGGGCATATCTGGGTGAGGCAGCTCCCCCCATTGGCTCAGGGCGGTTCTGCAGAGCCGTGGTGTGATCTTGGCTCACTGCAACCTTCACCTCCCGGGTTCAAGAGTTTCTCCTGCTTCAGCCTCCCAAGCAGCTGAGATTACAGGCACATGCCACCATGCCCAGCTACTGTGTGTGTGTGTGTGTGTGTGTGTGTATTTTTAATAGAGACAGGATGACAGGATTTTATCATGTTGGCCAGGCTGATCTCAAACTCCTGACTTCAAGTGATCTTCCCGCCTTGGCCTCCCAAAGCACTGGGATTACAGGCGTAAGCCACCGCACCAAGCCTCGTCTTTCTTAAATATCATCATTTCTCACATCATGGCTTCGGAGACCCTAGTGACTCAAAGATCTGTGTTGTCAGAGTTGGTTAATGACATTCCTGAACCATTGCTGACAGCCCCTCTCCATCTTCCACACACAACTCCTCTCCTCCCAAAGCCCCCGACCACTCCTCTCTGTCTGCCCAGCCCTTGCCAGGTCTGTTGCTGGGTCCCTGCAGTAACCCCTAATCTTCCAACTGGGGTGTCTTTCTAAACAGCTGTGCTAACTGGTCTCTCTCTTGCTCATTACCCTGCTGGGGCTCCCCATTGCACAAGGAGAATATCTGAGCCCTCCACCTGGTTCTCTCCAACCCTGTTCCGGCCCTGATCAGCTCCCCGCTTCTCCTGTCACCCAGTCCTAATGTGGACCCCATGTCTCACCCCAGCTAGTCCTGGACTCATGCCAGACTCTTCCATGCCTTCATCCTCTTCTCATCTCTGAAATGAAACCTCCAGTCTTGCCTCCATCAGTCCAAACCCAACACACCTTCAAATTCCAATCCCAGGTCCCCTCTTCCAGGAAGCCTTCCCTGCCTGCTCCATCCACCCAGGTCTCACCTCCAGCACAGCTGGCAGGCTACAGAGATGCTCTCTCAGAATGTATTTAATGGATCATGGAGAAAGCTGGGGACTCATGAGTGGTCCTCAGGTGGATCTCCTTGGGCGGAAGGGTCTGAACTTAGTCAGAAAGGGAGCGAGGGGTGTGGGCGATCTGGGGAAGAAGCACCCAGTGGGCGGGAACATGGACTAGGAGTAGGATGCTGGGAGGAAATGCGGATGCCAGTGGGTGGGGGCATTGAGGGGAGGGGGCCGCAGAACTCAGAGGGCTCAGGGCAGGAGTGAGAAGGAGGCTTTGGAGGGCGGGAAGAGTTAGATGGGTATAGGCCCCTGGGGAGGTGTGGGGCACTGATGGAGACCATGGCACACTGAGGGAATGTGGGGTACAGGCCACCAGGTGGGCCTGAGGCACGGGGGCCAGGCCCTGGGCTGGGCCTTGTGTCAGAACAGTCACCCAGATGCCCTCCATGCCCCAGGGGTGGTGCAGAGCATCAAGGACCACATCACAAAGCCCACGGCCATGGCCCGAGGCCGCGTGGCCCACCTCATCGAGTGGAAGGGCTGGAGTGCCCAGCAGGCAGGCTGGGAGCTGTCCCCAGCTGAGGACGAGCATTACTGCTGCCTCCCGGATGAGCTGCGTGAGGCCCGCTTTGCTGCAGGTCAGCGAGGAGGGGGACTGGCCAGGGCTCTGTGGGGGTGAAGCTGGGACCTTGGGGGGCCCAGATCACTGCATAGACATTGTCTGGGCAGGAAAAAATAATGGCAAAGGGTGGGGGGCTGTTAAGTGAGAATTCTTGACCACTGGGGCGTGGATGGGCAGCGCTGAGAGGCGGCCACCCTCCAGCCTGTCCTGGAGCAGCTCCATTGGGCACTGAGGCTGTCCCCACCCATCCCCCACTGAGCCAGATCTCGCTGTCCCCCCAGGGGTCGCTGAGCAGTTTGCCATCACAGAGGCCACACTGAGCGCTTGGTCCTCGCTGGACGACGAGGAACTGCACCCCGAGAACAGCCCCCAGGGCATCGTCCAGCTCCAAGGTACAGCCCAGGACGTCCGGGGGCGGGGGTGAGCAGAGCGGAGCTGAGGCTGGATGCCTGCCCACCACCAAATGCAGTGTGACCTTGGCCAAGCCCCTTCCTTTTCTCAGCCTAAGTTTCTTCATCTGCAAAATGCGGCAGTGATCCTTGCCCTGCCCATTGCCCGGCAGTGCCAGGAGCAGGAAGGAGAGAATGAGCACAGTGGGGGCGGGGATCGAGTGCTTACCGCACTGAGGGCTGTGCACCAGGCATCTCCCGGAACCCTCACAGCAGCCCTAGGGAGGGGGTCCTGTTGTCCCCATTTTACAAATAAGGAAACAGAGGCACTCAGAGGTTCAGAAACTTACTCCAAATGACACAATTAGAAGCGTCAGAGCCGGATCTGAAACTTAGCACCAGACGCAAGCAACCGCCTTTCTAGAAGCCCAGGTTACTATTGAGGGCTTCAGGGAGCCTTGGCCCTGGGGGAAGCCTGTGCTTAATCCTCCCTGACAGATGGAGAGGGACGGGGAGGGGACAGAGGCCCAGGGGAGCACTGGCTGTCCCAGTTCTCAGAGAGCACAGGCTGGCTCCAAGCCCACTCTTGACTCCTCCGTTTACTGCCTCGAGGAGGAACCTGGGGCTCAGAGGGTTTTGGTGACTTGACCAAGGTCACAGCGCTCGCCAGTCACACAGCTGGATTTGGAGGCAGGTGTTCTGCCCCTTGCCCTTTCTCACACCCCCAGAGAGGGCGAAGAGCCGGATTCGGGATGCCATTCCCCCGTCACCCCGTTGCTTTTCCAGATCTGGAGAGCATCTACCTTCAGGACAGCCTTCCCAGTGGCCCCTCGCAGGATGACAGCCTTCAGGCCTTCTCCTCACCCAGCCTCTCCCCTGACAGCTGTCCCTCACTGGAGGAGTCCCCCAGCACCGCTGGCATCCCGCAGCCCCCCAGCCCAGAGCTGCAGCATCGGCGGCGGCGGCCCGGGCACCAAGGACCCGAGGGTGGGACGCACCTACCGGGCTCCCTCCCCTCCGTGGACAGCGGCTCCGTCTGGGAGGAGGAGGACGAGGTGTTCTATAACTGAGGCGGGGGCTGTGCTGGTCCGGCACCTGCTCACACCATGACCTCGCCTGGTGGGCAGTCCAGGCATATCTGGATCCCGGGGTCCAGGGCGGGGCATCTCTTGACCCCTCGGGTAGGCACAGGGTGGGTGTGACAGGGATGGGGCCAGCCCTCACCATGGCCTCTCTGTGCCTCGGCGGACCTGCCCCAGCAGTGGCAGCCATAACCCCTCCCCCTTCATTACTTCACTCAGGTGGGCACCTTCCCCTGCAGGGTGTCTGCCCTCGGGGAACTCAAGGACTCTCAGAGACACCAGGGCAGCCTGGCCCAGAGGAGCAACAGCCAGGCCCCCAGGAGGACAGCCATGGAGAGAACTGAAACCCACTTAGAGTGGGGTCTGGGAACCCTGCCTGTACCTGGGGCTCAGTCCCTCCCCACTCTCTCTGTGTGTCTGCCCCCCAGCAAAGGTGGGGTGGCCACTTCTGGTAGCTAAGCCCCTGCTCCCCGGCTGTCCTCACCGGGACATCTGTCTCTCTGGAGTATCTGTCTGTCTGTCCCTCCCTCTCTGAACCTGCTTCCTCGGTGTCCCCTGCTCCTCGCCCCCGGGAGCCCACTCTTGCTCCTTGCAGCTCCCTCCCATCTCACTCAAGGTTCTTTGAGGATATTAAAGTGGTCGATTCACCCTGGATGACCTTGGCCTGGTCTCTGCTGGGAAGATGTGACCTTGGGCCCCTGGACGATGTCCGGAGGGAGTCAGGGAAGGTCCCTACTGCCAACGGTCACATAGCTGGTCAACCTGCTCCCACCTAGCCAGAGAGGGCCCTTGGAGGATGCCCAAGTCTCTGTGGACTCCCCAGGGAGCTACACTTGGGGACCCAGCTTTTTGAACTGTGGCTCAGCCAAGCAGGAGACTAGGGCTTGAGCGACACAGGGTCCTGTTAATCCATAAGGTCAAGCATCATAGACCTGGTGGGGGACCCTCTCTGCCTGGCATCTCCCTGCCAAGAAGTGCAGCATGAGGAGGAGCCCAGGGGCCCGAGCCTGCAGTGTCCACGTGACCACGGGAAACTCACTCTGGGCCAGCGCAGGTGAGGAGCTCCAGTCCCAGGTCAGCAACCTTGCAGCTGAGATGAGGGATGGACAGCGGCTCTGGGAACCAGCTTTATTTTTCTCAGGAGCCTCTCATTGGGAATCAGACAACCCCAGAGGGCATCTGTGCCTGCCCTTCGTGACAGCGTACTCCAATCTCGTTATTCATTAATGTGATGGCCAGTCACTGAGCACCTGGCAGACACTGGTTTTTCGTCATCTCACACTCAGCTCTGTCCAAGGTGGGATTTGTCTTTCAAGGCAGGAGCCATCGTCACACCCAGGATGAGCCATCTTCTTCCGGGCTAGGTTAGAGTTGTCTGTTATGTCAAGGAATGGAGCTGGGTTGGAGTGGGGGTAAGGGGTGGTGGGGGAAGAGAGGCAGGGTCTCAGCCCAACCTCAGTACCAGGGCAGCTGGGGTGCCCTGTTTCATCTTGCTGGACTGGCTCACTTTGGGGCTGGTGGATTTGTCAGGTTGGAAATTGCTTTCTTCATCTAGAACAGAGAAAGGGGGAGGGAGCTGGAGGGGGGATGTAGAGGAGGTTGACAGGGCGGCACCAGCATTTTTAGTCCTCTAAGGGTGGTTTCTGGGTGAATAGTAGAGCCCGTGCCACCCCATTGCACAGATGGGATCACTGAGGCAGAGAGGGGTAGGCTGGCCACTGGCCAGGAAACAAGATAGGGGAGCCAGGCCCAGTGGCCAATCTGGGCCAGGAAGAGGGATTCATCAGTATCCTCTGAATCCCCCCAGGTTTGGATGGGAGCATGCTAGTGTCCCCCCCCCGCCCCACCTCCCCAGCCTTCTCAGGCATGGGTCCCCTGCTTTGCTCTGCCCCTGGGACCCCGGTACCTCCACCCAGGACACGCAGCCCACAGCTCTGCCCCGCGATGTCACGAAGATGGACTGAAGGTTCAACAGCTCAAAGAGGTTGTGTGCCTGGATGCGGGATTGTTAGGAAACACTGGAGTGTAGAAGGCGCCCAGCCCACCCTCTGGCCTCTGAGCCAGGAAGAGGGGCCGGGCCTGATGTGTGTGGAAGGCAAGAGACCGAGGCCTGCAATATCCAGTGTGGCCACTGGGGGATGCCAGAGTCCATGCAAGGGTCTGGGCAAGGCCCCAGGTGGACAGGACCCACTATCCAGCCCCTTCCAGCAGCACAGAGCGGGCAGGACCATCTCCAGGTTCCCTGTGGGCCTCTGCCCCTTCCCCGCCCATGTGCCAGGCTCTGTCCTGAGTGGCTAAGTCTTTTTTGCAAGATCACACAGGGAGAATGTGGTGGACCTGAAACTGAAGCGCACGTGTGCCCTGGTTCAACTCCACTGTCTTTTCACCCAGATACTTAAACATTTGCCACTCTCCCACTTCCCTCATCTCTCCGCATCATCCCCGCAACCCTGGCAGTGAGGGGCGACAGGGCAGGAGCTGCTTTGCCCAGTCTGCTGATGAGGACACAGGCGCAGGAGGGGAAGGAAGCAGCATAAGGTGGGCGGGGGCGCGGGTTGGGAGGGGAGGCGGAAGCCTGAGCTCCTCATCAGCTCTTTCCCCACCCAGGGGCCTCATGTGTCACACTCCCCAATTCTCCCTGTTACCTCATGCAGGGAAGTCTCTGGGGACAGCTTCAGGGTCACTGGTTCCGTGGGGCAGCCCCCAGCCAAGATGTCCTGGAGACACTGCTGGGGGTGGGGAAGGGTTACAGGGGAAAGGTTATAGGTGCAGGGCCAGCCTCTCCAGGATGCCTCTCTCAGACCACCTCTCCCTCAGGAGATCAGTGGGCCCCTCCTGTCCCAGCCCTGCTGACCGATGCCCACCCCATCCCCACGCCCCTCAGGAGTACCCACCTGGTGTCCTGGAGCCCAGGAAAGAGGCTCAGCCTGGAGGGCCCGCACCAGCTGGGCCCTTCGCACGATGCCCACCAGGATCTGGGACTCTGGCAAGTGGAGAGGGAGAGGGAGGGAAGCACAGTAGGAAGAAACAGGAACTCACATTTACTGAGCACCTACTTAGCCAGGAACTGTGCTGGTGTTCCTATGGGGCTATTGTAACTATTGTCTCCCATTATAAAGGCCAGGAACTGAGGCTCAGAGACAGACAGGCTAATTGTCTTGCCCAAGGTCATTCAGGTGTGGTAGCTGAGGGTGGCTGAGTGAGGCTACCAGGGGGCCAGGAGGGACCCTGGCCACCGCTGAGATCCCCCACATTGCAAGGCCTCAAGACAGAAGCAAGCTGGGGACGCCGGCACGATGAAGTCTCTGTGTCAGGGCTGGGCTTTCTCCTTCGTTTTCCAAGAGGCTTCACATCTGGCACAGCCCAGTGAAGGTGTGAACCCAGGAGGACCCTGTGTTCTGAGGTCCTACTGTGTGCTGGGGCCTTGGCAAGCTTCACTCCGGCCCTGGGGTATCAATGGCCTTGTCGGATATTTAGTTTTGAGGGCCCAGCTTGGTGTTTTTGCTTTCTGTTGAGTGGAATGAAAACTTGACACTTAGACATGTAAATGTCCCCCTTCCCTTTTAAATGAACAATGAAGGCTATTTCTTGGGTAAGCAGTGGGGTTCCACAGCCTGGACCTGTGTTGGTTGGAGCACTTTGCTGTGGCTCTAAGGGTAAAAGAGGACTTTGTCTTCGAGGCTAATTCTTTCTTTGCTCCAGGAGGTGAAGACTCTTGGGGGGCTTATCCGAAAGCAAACATTTTCAGATGAGATATTTGGCATGTTCCACAGCATAATGCTAACAGTCTTCCAGTTCGTGGGGAAAGAAGGGCCTAGCATTTGGAGTGAGAATGTCTGGCAATCATATACTCTCTTGATCCCTACTTTCAAGATGATGAAAATGCAGTACATAAAGCTTAAGTGGTATACTCGCAGTTATTTAGCTCATAAATGGCTTTATCCCTCTTGGGGTGGGCATAGGGGTAACCTCACTGCACAAGGTGCCTACGCAAAGTGCAAGTGGAGACCAAAACCCAGCTGTGATGTGCTTGCCAGGTGTGCACCTTATCTCATTTGCACAGGGGGACACATGGGCTGACAGCAGACTTGAGTGAGCAGGGTTACCCCCAACCCCGCCTTATCTTCTGAATGCAGATACCGGACTTGGACCCACAGGAAATGATGCTCTAGTTAAGGTTTCCGCAAGAAGCGGGTTCCATGCCTTTTAACAAGGGTCACCATGCTTTTGTCTTTAAGGAGATGTTTTCCTTATGGCAACAGGGATTTGGGGGAGGGGTCTCATTTGGGGAATGCTTAAAGGGAGGCCTGTAGGGAAGCTTCCAGAAGACCCTGGTGGTGTCCCCATGCTCCTACCCCAGCAGCTACCCAGGTGCCTTACAAGCACCCGGCCGACTCTCTTTAGACATGTCAACCACCCCAAGGGAGGGTGGCCATGATTTCCATTTTACTGATGAGGAAACTGAGGCTCGGGTGAAGTGACTTGCCCAAGGTCACACGGTTGGTTGCTTGCCCAGTGACTTGCCCAGGTCACAGAGCCTGGATGCAGATCCTTCTGCCTGACAGGTCCAAGAAGGAGGCAGAGGGCATCCCCCACCCCCGACTTCCTCCTCCCTTCCGGCTGGGCACCTGTGCTCTCCACCAGGGGATACTCGGCCACGTCTGTGGAGGTCACGACCTTGACCACCTCCTCCAGCGGCGTGTCCTTGGCCAGTGTGGTGATGCTGCGGTTCATGAAGTGCTCCACCCTCACGCGGTGGGAGCTGCAGGCAGAGGGGCTCCCATCAGGTCCCGGAGTCGGGGATGTGAGGCCCAGGCCGGCAAAGGGATCTGGGGGGAGCTTTGCTTGAACTGGGGACCCTGGGGACCCACAGCTCTGGAGTGTGGACAGGGCCGGAGAGGTTCGTGGAATGAGGGACTCCTGGAATCCACGGTGGGAGGAAACCTGGGGACCACGTCACTGATGACCCAGTTCCTAATTCCCAGCCCCCTGGACCCCAATGTCCCCCAGACCAGCTCCACTTTGTCCTGTTTTACCCAGCGGCCTTCCCTGGAAATTTTAATTTGAATAAAAAGTATATGCGGATGGGCACGGTGGCTCACGCCTGTAATCCCAGCACTTTGGGAGGCCGAACCAGGTGGATCACTTGAGGCCAGGAATTCGAGACCAGCCTGGCCAACGTGGTGAAACCCCGTCTCCACTGAAGTTACAGAAATAATCTGGGCACGGTGGCACATGCCTGGTCTGAGCTACTTGGGAGGTTGAGGCAGGAGAACTGCTTGAACCTGGGAGGTGGAGGTTTCAGTGACTTAGATTGTGCCACTGCACTCCAGCTTGCGTAACAGAGTGAGAAAGATTCCGTCTAAAAAAAGAAAAGGAAAAAAAAAAAAGTGTATGCCTCCACCAGGGAAAAACTTGAAAGTCTGGAAACCACTGGGGTAAGCAGCCCTGTTTTCCAGATGGGGAAACAGGTTCAGAACAAGGCAGCAGCTTGCTTGTATTTGGAGCGGGGCCTCGGACCCAGGGACTCTCAGAGCCTCTTTGGTCTGCCTTTCTGGCACCAGAAGCTGCTCTGGTCCTATCTGGTTGAGCGAAGACCTTAAAGCCCATTTCCATTCTCGTTCCACCTCCTGCTCCCAAAGTTCCAGTGAAGGCTGCAGAAGTGGAGAGAGGGGAGGAGACCCAGATCTGGTGCTGGAGCAAGACATGGCACCTCTCTGAGCCCCGGTTTCCTCAACCTGTACGCGGGGCAGTACTCATCCTCCTGCTGTGGAGCCCTGCTGACCCCTAGACAGACACTGAGGCCACAAGGCCAATAACTTGCCCAAGGTCACCCGGGGCACTGGGGAGAATGGAGACCAGAGCACAGCTGTATGTCAGCCCCTCCCAGCCCCCATGTCCAAGGTCTGCTGTGGTGGCATTTCTTTTTGGAGGTGCCCTCCACCCCCCGCTCTATGCGGACACTATGACCCCCTTCAGCCAGCCTGAGGTGGGCACCGCTCACCCGATGTTGCGGCCCAGAATCCGCGGCAGGTATGGCAGCTTCTTGACAATGATGGTGCCATCGTAGAAGGAGGGCTGGCAGCTCTGTGCAATGGCGTTGGCTGCCAGCACCGCCATCAGCACGGGCAGTGCATGCACTATCTGGCCGGTCAGCTCAAAGGCCAGCAGCGCCGTGGAGATGGTGTGGGTCACAGCCCCTGAGAAGGCTGCAGCCCCTGCAAGTGCAGAGCCATACAGTTCGGCTCAGGCCAGGAGCCAGGGGCCAGGGGCCAGTCTCATGTGAGGGCATAACTAGCCTGGCTGTGGTCAGGGCCCAAGGCAGGAATTGTAAGAGGCCATAGCCTGGGCACTGTGGGAAGCACCACAAGGCCTGGGCTCGTGAGAAGAGAGGGATAAGGGAGGCCATGGGACTGGGGACAGGACAGGAGCCATGAGGGAGTGATGGGCCCCGGGGAATGGTGGGGCTCAGGACGGACAGACCCCCATAATGGGTGGGGGATTCACTGGAGGACTCAGTGCCCTGGGGAACCATCAGCCAGTTCTCCAGGTCCAGCCCAGCCCCACGACATTGCCTACCCAGCAGGGCCCTGACCCACTCACCTGCCAGGGCATAGCCCCCGGGCATGATGGGATTGGTAACCCCTCCAGCCACGATGCCCTCAGGAAAGGCGACAGCTAGAGCCTCTCCCAAGAGGCGCCCGATGGCAGCTCCTGGTCAGACTTAGGGTGAGGGGAAGCCAGGCTGACCCAGCCCCCACAGCCCTCCATCCCTGAGGACCATCCTCAGTACCACCCGGGAAAAAGGTGAACCAGGATGCATGGCCCTGCCCCAAAACTCTCAGAACCTCAGGACCCCAGACTCACCAAGGATGAAGATGGGCATGAAGTACCCGGCAGGGATGGGGATGGTGGTGGCCAGAATCAGCATCCAGAACTGCAGGAATGGGGAGCCCAGGGCAGAGGTTAGAGGCCGCTGAGCACGGCATGGACAAGAGAAGACAGGACAGGGGACAGGGGAGCGTCCTAGAGAGAAAGAGGGTGCCCAGCCATGCGCCCATTGCCAGAGTCTGGCATTGGGGGGGTCCTCACCCTGAGAAATGCCCACTGTGTGCCTGGCACTGTGCCAGGTACATTCCTTTCTTCCTCCTCAGCCTTCCCAGTGACCACCCCACTTTAAAGATGGGAAGAGTGAGGCCCAGAGAGCTGAAGTCACTTACTTGCCCAGGACCATGCAGTGGGCAGGGGACACATCAGGAAGTGTGGGTGGAAGGCCTGGGCTCCATGCCACCAGGTGCAGGGAGGCACCCCCCCGCCCACCAGAGCTGGTCCTGGCTCTGTGCACATCTGGGGACCAGGGGGCCCACCTTCATAACCAGGAAGAAGGCAAGGATCCCAAAGATGGTGAACCGCGGGTGGTACCATTCCCACCACAGGTGCTGGGGGTCGAGCTCCTCGGGCCAAGGTGGGCTGGAGTTCCGGGTCATCAGTGCCCAGGAATGGTTGTCGAACAGCGAGTCCAGATGCTGCTTCATGGACAGCTGTGGTGGGGCAGGTGGGAACTGGACTTGAGGGGCCCCGAGTGGCAGGCCCCAGCCGCCCCCGCACCGCCTGACCCTGCCTGGAATCCTCCTCTGCCACTTCCCAGCAGGGGGCCTTGGGCAGGGCTCTGACCTCCCAGAGCTATGGTCTCCTTATCTGTAGAATGATGCCCAGGTGTTGCCCTTGTGGGGTGCTGAGGGGATTATGTGAGACACATGTAAAGGGGAAAACAAATGGGGGTTCCCACTCCTGCCACCCCCACTCAGGGCCCCTTACCCGAGAAGCTAGGAAGCGGCCCACACCGGGCGGGTAGGTGATGGAGGCGAGAACCAAGGTGGCCAGGGCTGAGTACACAGGCTTGCTGTGGGGGGTGGGTGAGCTCTAGGGCTGGCCCGGCCTTTCCCACATCCCAAGGAGAGGGAAGCAGGGCCTGGCCCAGGCAGCAGCAGAGCAAGGATTGGGGAGGAGGAAGGGCGGGAGCAGGGAACATGGCCCCCTCCAGGGGGTGGAGCCTGTGAGGTGAGCCCCTCACTACTGGGTATGACTGAGGGCAGAGGAATCACACAGGAGATTAAGAGGAGAATTGGGGCAGAGGCAGGCTGGGAGGGAGGAGAGAGTGGGCTGTGCCGGGGCAGGCCATGTGCATCTCGGGGCAGGAGGGCTGGCCAATGCTAAGGCCAACACCAGGGGCCACACAAGATTTGAAGGGGCAAGGGTTTGAGGCTCAGTGAGGGGGTGGGGGTTCGCTGAGAGAGTGTAGACTGAAGGAGGGATGGGAGTTCAATGGGGGGTTCGTAGCCCAGTAAGGAAGGGGGGACAGTGACCATGGGGACTTGGAGAGGGGTGTTAGGTGCTCCATGGGCTAGGGAAGGATTTAGGGGCTCAGTTGGAGGATGGGGGTGGGGCTTTCTACATAAGGTTTGGATTCCACAAGGGGCTCGCTGAGAGGTCCCCAGCCCCTAGGCCCGGAGCCTACCTGGTGGCCAGCAGTTTGGAGCTGAACCGATTGGTCTTGATGAAGCTGAGGAAGGTTCGCTGACAGAAGAGGTAAGCACAGCTCAGGATGCCACAGATGCCACTGGGGGGATAGAGGGCGGTAAGACCAGAGCCTGACCCCAGGGCCAGGGGCCGCAGTCCAGGCCTGGGGGGAATGCCATATTGGACTCTCAGGAGCCCAAGGCACCCACTCACCCCAGCGCCACAAAAAAGAAGATCTCTGGCAGGTCGAAGGGAACGTCCACCCGGAAACTGGTCTTGTAGAGGGAGGTGATGGTCTCTGGGGAAGGAGAGCGGTGGGGAGCCGAGATGGCAGTCCCACCCCACCTGCACACAAGTCCCAGACTAACAGCCCAGGGTGGAGGGGGTGCCAGGTCCTGACCCGGAATCTGTGTCCTGGCATTCCAGGCCCCCACAACCAGGCTCCTGCCTCCCTGCCCAGCCTCATCCCTTCTACCCTCAGGGCCCCTGCCTTTCATGCTCAACACAGGTCAGCCCCTTCCATCCTCCCAGAGAGGTGGGAACAGGGAGGAGGAAAAAGAGGGAGAGAGAGGGAAGAGGAGAGCAAGGGGTGTACAGAGCGGGGAAGGGAGGGCCCCTCACCCCAGCCCCCAGGCAGGGCCAGGGTCAGGCAGCCCAGGGTCTCACCCTGCTCACTGTTGAAGACTGCCAGGAGCCGGAACGTGAAGGCCCCGCAGGTGGCCGCAAAGAAGCCCCTCCAGTAATCCCAGACAGAGAAGTGGGAAGACATGACCTCAATGCTAAACAGGACGCCTGGGGGCGACACTGATCTCAGGTGGGCCCCCCACCCCCACCCACCTGTGGCTGCAGGGCCCCCTCCCTATGTCACCTCCTCCCTGACCCATCTGTCCTGCTCTGCTACAGCCTGGACAGGGACAGACAGGAGGGGAGGGGAGGGCATGGGCCCTGGGCTGGGAGGAGCCCGCTGCCCAGAGACCGTCCAGCCTGGAATGCGGGTGTGCGTCCTCTCACTATCAGGTGGGAACGGTTTGATCCCCATTTTACAGAGGAAGAAGCTGGACTCAGAGAGGCCAAGGGGCCAGTGGATTTCAAACCCAAGTCTGTGTAATGTTACCCTGAAGCCTCTCAACACTACCTAACCATGCCCCCCACTACCCGCCCCCCACCGCCTCCGGGGGTGGCTATACCCAAGGCGGGGCGGAAGTGAGAACTAGAATGAGACCCAACCCCTCCTCCAGGCTCTCAGCTGGGCCGAGGGAACCCAGGGTGTGAGGGGAGGAGCTTGAGGGACCCGGGGGCGGGGCATGAGGGGGTCTCACCGCTGAAGGGAGCTGCAAAGACTGTGGCCACGCCCACTGCCGCCGCTGCCACCAGCATTTCGTTTTGCTTGCTCTTGTTCTGGGGGATCCGAGTCCGGGGCTCAGCGTCAGCCCCCTCCCTCCCCACTCCCAGTCCTCCAAGGAAGCCCCCCAGTCCCTAACCTCAGGCTCCCCGATGGTCGTGGTGCGCACACGGCCCAGGTAGGCAGCCATCATCACAGACAGGTGCACGAAAGGGCCCTGCAGAGGGAAGGGTGGGCCCAGGGCCCAGGTGAGGGCAGCACAGACAGCCTCA
>NW_022325861.1:0-1622 GCF_002776525.5 Piliocolobus tephrosceles | reverse complement strand
AAAAAATCCGCAAAGTTTCAAAAAGCAAAACTATGTTGAATGGACACAAATGGAATGGTGTGTAGGCTGTGTCAGGAATTATAAGTAATCTAGAGATGATTTCATGTATACAGGAGGATGAACGTGGGTTATATGCAAACGCTGTACCATTTTATGTAAGAGGCTTGAGCACCTGCAGATTGTGGTGTCTGAGCGGAGATCCTGAAACCAATCACCCACGAATAGTGAAAGACGACTGTATCTAACTTTTATTTCTCAATTTTAAATATAAATCATAAAAAATTTACAATAACAAGATAAAAAACAAGAAGTGGTTTATAGTGTGAGATTATGTGTAGATTTATTTTTTTCTATGCGTAACCCTTGGGCCCATGTTATCTATTGAGAAGACATTCTATTCCTCCTTAAACCACACAGCAGCCTTTGTCAACTCTAACAGGACTGTGTGTGCACGGATGTATTTTAGACACTGTTTTCTGATAAGGGGCTCTCTGTGTTCGCTCTCTTGAGGATGCTGCACATTATGTAGGCTTATACAAACCCTTAAAATTTGGTAGCTGGAGTCCTCTAGTTTCTTATTATAGGCTATTTGCTACGCTTTTTTTATATTTCTTCAGGCAGAGTCTAGCTCTGTCACCCCGGCTGGGCTGCAGTGGCACAATCTCGGCTCACTGCAACTTCTGACTCTCAGGTTCAAGCGATTCTCCTGCCTCAGCCTCTTGAGTAGCTGGCATTACAGGTGCCTGCCACCAGGCACAGCTAATTTTTGTATTTTTAGCAGAGACATGGTTTCACTAAGTTGGCCAGGGTGGTCTCGAACTCCCGACCTCAGTTGATCTGCCCACCTCGGCTTCCTAAAGTGCTGGGGGACACTTGATTTTCTATAGCATTATGTTACTGGATATTTCCATACAATTTAAAGTGAGGGAGGCAGAGAAACAGAGAGAGAGCGAACCATGACTTGGGACTGTGGACTCTTGGGTCATGAGACAAATTGTAGATTAAACGACAAAAATCCAGAATTGACATGTTGTGGGTTTTGCTGATAAAGAACAGTTCTAAGATTGTAAATAATTGCATAATCCTTCCCTGGGTATTTAAATCATTTAAACTGGTTCTGCTGTCATACTAGAAATACAAGCATGAAACATCCTAATGGTTTATCCGTCACAATTACTCTGACAACATTCATAATACCTATTAGATAGTTCGCATATTATACGCAGAGAAGAGTTTGAAACCCAGATAAAAACAACAAAAATACGTGAAAAGTCTTTCACGTTAGCACAGATTTTAGTCACCTTGTGTCCGGGAGGTTGGATCTGAGACGTGTGTTAACCTGGTTATAGTGAAGGACGCAAGGTGTCAGTTCTAGTGAGAACAATTTCCAGGAAGCCATTTTCTTGAGTGAGCACCCGCTGCACCTCATGCAAGGTAGGAAGAGCCTGCGTACGTCACCCTCCCATGATGTGGTCAGCACGTCAACTGCATGGGCAGGACGCCAGATAACATCCTGTGCGCTGCTGAGCTGAGCTGGGGCGCGGCCGCCTGTCTGCACCGGCAGCACCATGTCGCTCATGGTCATCAGCGTGGCGTGTGTTGGTGAGTCCTGGAAGGGAATC
>NW_022325860.1:0-1622 GCF_002776525.5 Piliocolobus tephrosceles | reverse complement strand
GATTCCCTTCCAGGACTCACCAACACACGCCACGCTGATGACCATGAGCGACATGGTGCTGCCGGTGCAGACAGGCGGCCGCGCCCCAGCTCAGCTCAGCAGCGCACAGGATGTTATCTGGCGTCCTGCCCATGCAGTTGACGTGCTGACCACATCATGGGAGGGTGACGTACGCAGGCTCTTCCTACCTTGCATGAGGTGCAGCGGGTGCTCACTCAAGAAAATGGCTTCCTGGAAATTGTTCTCACTAGAACTGACACCTTGCGTCCTTCACTATAACCAGGTTAACACACGTCTCAGATCCAACCTCCCGGACACAAGGTGACTAAAATCTGTGCTAACGTGAAAGACTTTTCACGTATTTTTGTTGTTTTTATCTGGGTTTCAAACTCTTCTCTGCGTATAATATGCGAACTATCTAATAGGTATTATGAATGTTGTCAGAGTAATTGTGACGGATAAACCATTAGGATGTTTCATGCTTGTATTTCTAGTATGACAGCAGAACCAGTTTAAATGATTTAAATACCCAGGGAAGGATTATGCAATTATTTACAATCTTAGAACTGTTCTTTATCAGCAAAACCCACAACATGTCAATTCTGGATTTTTGTCGTTTAATCTACAATTTGTCTCATGACCCAAGAGTCCACAGTCCCAAGTCATGGTTCGCTCTCTCTCTGTTTCTCTGCCTCCCTCACTTTAAATTGTATGGAAATATCCAGTAACATAATGCTATAGAAAATCAAGTGTCCCCCAGCACTTTAGGAAGCCGAGGTGGGCAGATCAACTGAGGTCGGGAGTTCGAGACCACCCTGGCCAACTTAGTGAAACCATGTCTCTGCTAAAAATACAAAAATTAGCTGTGCCTGGTGGCAGGCACCTGTAATGCCAGCTACTCAAGAGGCTGAGGCAGGAGAATCGCTTGAACCTGAGAGTCAGAAGTTGCAGTGAGCCGAGATTGTGCCACTGCAGCCCAGCCGGGGTGACAGAGCTAGACTCTGCCTGAAGAAATATAAAAAAAGCGTAGCAAATAGCCTATAATAAGAAACTAGAGGACTCCAGCTACCAAATTTTAAGGGTTTGTATAAGCCTACATAATGTGCAGCATCCTCAAGAGAGCGAACACAGAGAGCCCCTTATCAGAAAACAGTGTCTAAAATACATCCGTGCACACACAGTCCTGTTAGAGTTGACAAAGGCTGCTGTGTGGTTTAAGGAGGAATAGAATGTCTTCTCAATAGATAACATGGGCCCAAGGGTTACGCATAGAAAAAAATAAATCTACACATAATCTCACACTATAAACCACTTCTTGTTTTTTATCTTGTTATTGTAAATTTTTTATGATTTATATTTAAAATTGAGAAATAAAAGTTAGATACAGTCGTCTTTCACTATTCGTGGGTGATTGGTTTCAGGATCTCCGCTCAGACACCACAATCTGCAGGTGCTCAAGCCTCTTACATAAAATGGTACAGCGTTTGCATATAACCCACGTTCATCCTCCTGTATACATGAAATCATCTCTAGATTACTTATAATTCCTGACACAGCCTACACACCATTCCATTTGTGTCCATTCAACATAGTTTTGCTTTTTGAAACTTTGCGGATTTTTT